>NC_140296.1:41885654-41953154 GCF_964211825.1 Aythya ferina
TAAGATCTTCTTGAAAAATATTTAGGTAAAATAAATAAATAAATATGGTATAGTTTATTTCTCTGAGATTCTCAAAATGCAACAAATGATCCCAATAACGTTACAAGAAGGAAGGAATATTTAGCTATGCTGAATAGAATCAACGATCCTAGGAATCACTTTTGATGTTATTTCTTTACTATTGCCTTGTGTAACATGTCCTTCAAAGTCCATTTGTTTGTTTCAGAAGTTATCTACCTCAAACCCACCAGAAAAGCTTTCAATCTTTCATATGTTATTCCATTTCTTTATTAACATGTATCTGAAATGTTTTTCAAACCATCATCTTCCAAGATATTTATCCTAATGTAAAAGGAGGCAGAGAGCTCAGTTCAGCTCCCTACATATTTATTTTCATATTTGTGGTGTCTTTGTTTCTACTCCTGGCCTACAAATTCTAGTAAATCCACCTAAAAATGGGGATATCCTATGGTGACATTATATAAAATCACATAACTTTACATTTTAAATACACTGATTCATTTTTTGTTTCAATAAATATGCAATATACATATAATAATGTATATAGAACTAAATATCTCTCATTTTTATTGGGGGGAGACTATTAATAACTTATTTTCAATAAATTGAAGTATTAAGAGTCTAGTGTCTTGTATTTTATTGCTTTTTTTCATCTTTTTAAGATACTACATGAAACAGAGTTAAACATACAACACATGCACACATAAATACATATACATATATGTATAGGCATGTATATATATACACGTATATGAGACACTTATTGACCTAACAATGTAAGTATAGAAACAGAACTTCCCAATGACACCATACAAATATTTATATTTAAAACTGCTGTATGCTTTTATCTACTGCTGATAATGGTTTTCTTTAAAAGAGCTGTAAGAGACATTTTGAACAGATGGTAACTGGTTTGCCCTATCCTGCATCTCTTCACAAATGCCACAGAACTTTGCCATTCATTAATCTTCCATAGACTTCCAGTAGCACAGCTAAATTACACACATATAGATACTGAGGCCAGCACTGCTGTCAACCTTAAACTAAAGTGCACTGTGCCAAGACTTTTAACCAAACTCTACTATAAAACAGTTAGATAAATAAACATTTAGCTTGGATCCTGACCCATGAATGTTAACTCCTAAAAGAGGGAGCACTAGCTGGTCATTACATCTAGGGCATTCTATGCAGCAAGTGTAGCTGCAATTTGTAAATGAGAATAAAACCAGAAAACATCTGGTTTGAATTCACCTTGACTCATTAAGGTTTAGGGAGAGAGCTATTTCCTCTGTGTTCAAAAAAACACAAGGGGAAAAAATACATACATGCATAACAACAATACCCTTTGTGATTCTTGTATTCGTAATGAGGTCTCTACACAGCAGGTGATAACTAGATAAAATTTTAATCCATTTTCTTGGATTAGACATCAGGCCACAAATGTTAAAATATCCTTGTTGCTTGGAGAACAAACACATGCATCAAATTCCTAACCCTCCACGCTTCATGTTGAATAAAATAGGTCTAGTATATACAGTCTATGAACTCTGCCAAAGTTTCTCCTGATTTTTTTCTCTAGTTTACTTTTAGTTCTAGTTATAGACCAAACTTTATTTATTTATTTACTTATTACTCACAGAAGTGTTCATAACTTTGCTGTCCACCATTTCAGAAAATCAATATTATCACCTGTAGTGAACTTTGCTCTTAATACTGCACAGTGCTTAAAAGTCTGCTGTGCCATTTCCCTCTTCTTCCTCCTCCACCATCACTGCTTGATGCATACTCAGAAGATATGTTCATTAACGAACTAAAAAATAAAAGCAACTGCAGTTATAACAGTGTAGATATACACATTAAATGTATGAGCAGATGTTCCCAAAATCCAAAACTAAAATGTTTCATTGACTAGGATAACAAATATGCACTGTAAATAATTACAGTGTTCCTTCAGTCTTTCTCTTCTGTTCTTTATTCTTTTTGTTTTTTCCATAGAAAAATAATGAAGATTACGATTTTACTTCACAAAGTTTTATTGACTAATCTAATTGTTATCTTACAAATGCAAATATGAGGTTTTAATTTAGAACTACTGCTATCTTTTAATTGCATCAGTTTTACTGGAGAATTAGTATTACTGTGCAATCTCTATAATCTCTATAATTATGGAGATTTCTGCAGTGGGAATCATAGAGCTCTTGATATAATATATCTGAATTTTTCCATTTACCTTAATATATTTTGATGCAAAATGCCCCCAAGTTCAGTTATGCAAAACTGCAATATTATAAGAGAATTGTTTTTGAAAATTATGTATAAATGCTGAATAATTTCAAAAATATTTTTCTCAATATTATTCTATTTAAATATGGCTATATTTCTATTTACTGTGTACTTTGCACAGATATTTCAATATCCAGTGTCTCATATTAATGCAAAGTAAAGAAATTAAGTCAGTTAATTAAACTACTCACATCTTCTGAACTTGCTACAGAATACTGCATACAAATAACATTCCTGCACTAAGTAGAACTGTTTATAATCTATACCAGAAAAATTACTTGTCACTTAAAAGTTGTAAGATTTTCTTTAGATTTTTTTTTTCCACAGTTTAATCTTTGGTTATTGATCATAAAATAATAAATAAATAAAATAAACAGCAACAGTGTGAGCACAGTCTGTGAAGAATTCCTCCTGAATTATAGGCAGTTTTTCTAAATTTGTAGACAGAATGAAACAATGTTCAAATAGTCAAGAAGTCATGATCTCTCTTTCACTTCCTAAGGTTTTTATGCTATTACAGAATATGACTTTTTAATATAAATTCGGTTACTATATTTGTTAGTGGAAAACAAATAACAGGTTGCACAGAACAGATAATATTTGTAGAGTTATATCATCTTGTGGATTTTGAGAGTTGGGAGAGCAAGGGGCTGGTAGGGCTAAGATGCACTTTGTGAGAAACTGCCATCTCATGGTTAACAGATGAAAACACAATTAAAACTACTGAACACTTACCATCTCCAAGGATTGCAAAGATTCTTAAAGCTTGTAGAATAAAAACAGAACCCTACCTTAGATTTTCCTCCACAGAAATTATTTGTCACTTTGACTGCTGTCTAAGGCTGTATCTATACTAATAGACAGACTAATTGGACCATTCTTTAGCATGCATTATTAGTATTACATTCATGCTCATAAACTGATGCCCTCTAAAACTGGAAACTATAACCACAGTGTGTTTTGAGAATTGTGCTTTTCTCAAACTTTGGTTGGGAGTTTTTGTTGTTGTTGTTTGTTTGTTTGTTGTTTTGTTTTGGTTTGTTTGTTTTTGTTTTTTGCTTTTGTTTTTTTGCAACAAGCCAAAAATATGCAAGCAATTACTCAACAGTGTAGACCACACTACTTCAGTGGACAGAAAAAGTTCCTTGGCCCTATTTAATATACTGCTGAAGCCTAAAAGACCACTAAGCAGAACCTTGACACAATTGTTGTCCGTTGCTACTGTTGCACAAGACAGGTAACTTTTCATTCTTTGTGTATACAAGTTTTGAATGTGAATTTATAAGGGTCAATTAAATGTTCACTATCTGAAGTAGGTGTGAATACTATGAGTAATATAGGTAGTCTGCTTCTCCAAAATAAATACATTAGTAAGAACACTAAGAATTACAAACCAGAAATATCTGTGTATTGTTTTATTGTTTTATATGTTTTATCTTTTTATTGTTTTACTAGTTTTATTATTTTATTAGTATAGCCCTGTAAATATGCAGGAACTTTACAGACAAGTGGAAGACAATCCTGACTTGAAAAGCATGTACTCTAAGACAACAGAGATAACAACATTATGAAGGTGTTAAGACCTGGATAAAGGAATATAATAAGAGGTGAGAGAGAGAATATTTTCTTACAGTGGATTGACAGAGACTGACAAAATAATGATGTAATTACGGCATTTTGCTATTTTGGTACCAATATTAAAGAGATTATTTCAACCTTATGGAATAGATTTTTTTTTTTCCTGAAGAAAGTTTAGGAGGAAAAACAGTTTAAGTTTCTTTGTATAGTGAGTATTATTTTTACAAAAAGTGATTGTAATAACATATGTTCTAAAACCTATGTTGAGCACAGCTACTTGTCTTTGTTTTTAACTCCAGATGAAATTTAAACAATTAGAGGTTAATAAAGGAAAAAAATGTTTTGAAGAGAGATTATAGCAAGATAGTGAATTTATCTACTAATTGTCTGAGGGTAAATTCACAGAAGGCTGCTTTTGTTGGCTTTTGTTATCTAACCGAGAGCAATGAGTTTCAAATTGTTTTTCTGCTGATTATCAAGTTACTCATCAGGTTCTTTAAGGATTAGGCATCATTAGATGCTTGATAAATATATGACTCATTATTTAAGTTTTGTTTTTTTTTTTGTCAGTAATGTGCAATATATATTCTCAGTCTAGTATCAGCTTGATATTCAAGAGGTAGTATGGGATGGAACACATTTTCTGGCTATTGGAATTAACTTTGGGGGCTATGTATAAGGAATGATCATCAATATTTTCTCATGTCTCTTAGGGCTGAAAGGCCCTGGCATAACAGATGTGACAAAAGTGGTCTAAGCTTCCCTAATGTGTTTGGAAACTGTTTTTGTCTTCTGTGCTTGCATTCCAGAACTTTTGAATGTAAATGAACCCAAACAACTCAATGTAATAGTTGACCAAAAGTTTATAAACCTCACAGTTCACTTTTAACACCATAAACTTGTCACCTTTACTAAAATGTTGAACTTATTCCCATATTCTTTGCTTTATTCTTTGCTGTGTTCTCTCACAGCGAAACCCAATAAACTTATCTCAAGCATTCCCTGTGATTTCTTCCCAAAATCTTGGGAATGTAACTCTTTCTTGATTTAAAAGTTCAATGAGCATTCTTAGGAACACATTAATGTTTGATATTAGGTATTGGATTTTCTAAAAACTATAGCTGTAAAGATATCAGTATATGATCCAAATGTTAAAGTAACTGAAGCTTAATGATGCATAGTTCTTAACATGTGGTGCAAGAGAAAATCATGCTATTACTTTTAGGCCATCTTCAATGCTAGAGAAAATGTTTTCTTTTAATAAAAATTTTAATTTACAACACATTTCACACATTAACAATAACAAAGAAGGTATGGCTGGCTATAGGCTCTTCAGAAGAGACAGGCAGCATGGAAGGGGTGATGGTGTGGCTCTGTGTATCAGAGAGTTTTTTGATGTTGTGGAACTTGAGGCTGGGAATCATAAGGTTGAGTCACTATGGGTTAGGATCAGTGGGAAGGCCAACAAGGCAAGCATCCTGGTGGGGGCCTGTTACAGACCTCCAAACCAGGATGAGGAGACGGATGAGAAATTCTACAGTCAGCTGGCAGAAGTTGCAAAATCGTCAGCTCTTGTCCTTGTGGGGGAGTTCAACTTCCCAGACATATCTTGGAAATGCAATACAGCTCAGAGGAAGCAGTCTAGGAGGTTTCTGGAGAGCGTGGAAGATAACCTCCTGATGCAGCTGGTTAGTGAGCCTATTAGGGGAGGTGCCCTTCTTGACCTTCTGTTCACAAAACAGAGAAGGACTGTTGGGAGATGTAGTACTCCGGAGCTGTCTTGGGCAGAGTGACCACGGAACAGTAGAGTTCTCTCCTCTTGGTGAAGTCAGGAAGGGAATCAGTAAAACTGCTATCTTGAACTTCCATAGGGCAGACTCTGAGCTATTCAGACACTGATTGGCAGAGTCCCTTGGGAGGCAGTTCTGAAGGGCAGAGGAGTCCAGGAAGGCTGGACTTCAAGAAGGATTTCATTCTTGAAGGCTTCAAAAGGAAATCTTAAAGGCTCAGGAGCAGTCTGTCCCCACATGCCCAGATACAAGCCAGCATGGAAGAAGACCGACCTGACTGAACAGAGAGCTGTGGTTAGAGCTTAGGAAAAAAAAGAGGGTTTATGATCTTTGGAAAAGGTGGGTGGAGGGGAGTAGGGGGGGAGGAGGCACTCAGAAGGATTACAAGGATGTTATAAAGATGTGTAGGGACAAAATTAGAAAGGCCAAAGCTCATCTGGAGCTCAGTCTGGTTACTGCCATTAAAGATAACAAAAAACGTTTTTATAAATACATTAACATGAAAAGGGGGACTAAGGAGAATCTCCATCCTTTACTGGATGCGGAGGGAAACTTACTGATGAGAGATAAGGAAAAGGCTGAGATGCTTAATGCCTTCTTTGCCTCAGTCTTTAGCAGCAAGAGCAGTTGTTATCTGCATACCCAGTACCCTGAGGTGGTGGAAGGGCATGGGGAGCAGAATGTGGCCCTCACTATCCATGAGGAAATAGTTGGTGACATGCTACGACACTTGGATGTATGCAAGTCAATGGGGCCAGATGGGATCCACCTGAGGGTACTGAGAGAACTGGCGGAGGAGCTGGCCAAGCTGCTTTCCATCATTTATCAGCAGTCCTGGATATCAGGAGAGGTACCACTTGACTGGCGGCTAGCAAACGTGGCGCCCATCTACAAGAAGAGCCAGAGGGCAGACCTGGGGAACTACAGGCCTGTCAGTTTGACCTCAGTGCCAGGGAAGCTCATGGAGCAGATTATCTTGAGAGTCATCACGCAGCACTTGCAGGGCATGCAGGCGATCAGGCCCAGTCAGCATGGGTTTATGAAAGGCAGATCCTGCTTGACGAACTTGATCTCCTTCTATGACAAAAGTGAAAAAAGGCTCTGCAGTAGGATCTGGATAGGCTGGACTGATGGGCTGAGGCCAACTGTATGAAGTTCAACAAGGCCAAGTGCTGAGTGCGGCACCTGGGGGCACAACAACCCCAAGCAACGCAACAGGCTGGGAAATGAGTGGTTGGAAAGCTGTCTGGCAGAGAAGGACCTGGGAGTATTGGTTGATAGTCGGCTGAATATGAGCCAGCAGTGTGCTCAGGTGGCCAAGAAGGCCAACAGCATCCTGGCTTGCATAAGAAGCAGTGTGGCCAGCAGGGCTAGGGAAGTGATTTTCCCCCTGTACTCGGCTCTGATGAGGCTGCACCTTGAGTACTGTATTCAGTTTTGGGCCCCTTGCCACAAGAAGGATATCGAGGTGCTTGAGTGAGTCCAGAGAAGGGCAATGAAGCTTGTGAGGGGTCTGCAGAACAAGTCCTACAAGGAGTGGCTGAGGGAGCTGGGATTGTTCAGCCTGGAGAAAAGAAGGCTCAGGCGCAACCTTATCGCAGTCTATAGATTCCTTAAAGGAGGCTGTAGTGAGGTGGGGGTTGGTCTATTCTCCCATGTGCCTGGTGACAGGACAAGGGGGAATGGGCTAAAGTTGTGCCAGGGGAGGTTTAGGTGGTGTATTACGAAAAACTTCTTTACCAGTTGGGTTGTTGGTCATTGGAACAGGCTGCCCAGGGAATGGTTAACTCACCATCCCTGGAGATCTTCAAAAGACGTTTAGATGTAGAGCTTAGTGATATCGTTTAGTGGAGGACAGAGCTTGGGCTGGGTGGAGGTCTCCACCAACCCAGATGATTCTTTGATTCTGTATGGAATGGCAGTGTTGTGAAACAATGGGTGTCCTTTTCACTGATAGGGTTGTGGTATATGTTTCTTTTTTAAACCCCTTAGGAAGATTTGTCCAGCACTTACAGAGTTCCCACTTTGGACTTTGGAGGACGAGCATGGAAACAAGTTTCATTACTTTTTTGAAAGTAGAAATGTGTGAAAAGTTACTGATAACAACAGTTGGAGAAAAAATTGCTGCTGTCTCCTCCCCAAAACAATTTTTTTTTTTTTTTTTAATATAGAAAGGGGTATACTTGTGTCTTGGTTTCAGCTAGGATAGAGTTAATTTTTGTCCTAGTAGCTGGTGTGGTGCTGTGTTTTGGAATAGGATAGGATAGGATGTTCTTGTTTAGGATAAGAATAATATTGATTACACACTGATGTTTTAGTTTTTGCAGAGCATTGCTAAGCCACGTTATCTTTCAGCTTCTCACTCTGTCCTGCCAGTGGGCAGGCTAGGCGTGCAGCAGGAGCTGGGAGGGGTCAGACCGAGGACAGCTGACCCAAAATGGCCAAAGGGGTATTCTATACCATCTGACGTCATAATGAACAATTGATATGGGGTGGCTGCCCGGGGTGTGGGGACTGGCTGCTCGGGGATAGGCTGGACATTGGTCAGCTGGTGGTGAGCAATTGCATTGTGCATCACTTGTTTTGTACACATTATTATTAGCAGAACTATTATCTTTATTACTATTATTTGTCTTTCTTTTCTATCCTTTAAACTGTCTTCATCTCAACCCACAGGTTTTTTTGTTTGTTTGTTTGTTTGTTTTGTTTTTTCCTGATATTATTCCCCATCCCAGAAAGGTAAGAGGGAGGGTGAAAGAACAACTGTGTGGTGTTTAGCTGCCAGCTGGGTTAAACCACAACTTGGGTGTGTGTATTTATTGCAAGATAGATATCTTTTATAATGGAGCACGCAAACATCATTAAGCATTTAAGGGGAAAAAAAAGAAACCTCAACCTGTCATGGTCACACAGAATCACAGAATTTCTAGGTTGGAAGACACCTCAAGATCATCGAGTCCAACCTCTCACCTAACACTGACAAGTCCTCCACTAAACCATATCCCTAAGCTCTACATCTAAACGTCTTTTAAAGACTTCCAGGGATGGTGACTCCACCACTTCCCTGGGCAGCCTGTTCCAATGCCTAACAACACTCTCAGTAAATAAGTTCTTCCTAACATCCAACCTAAACCTCCCCTGGCACAACTTTAGCCCATTCCCCCTCGTCCTGTCACCAGGCACATGGGAGAACAGACCAGCCCCCACCTCACTACAGCCTCCTTTAAGGGATCTATAGACTGCGATAAGGTCGCCCCTGAGCCTTCTTTTCTCCAGGCTGAACAATCCCAGCTCCCTCAGCCACTCCTTGTAGGACTTGTTCTCCAGACCCCTCACCAGCTTCATCACTCATATTCAGCCGACTATCAACCAATACTCCCAGGTCCTTCTCCACCAGGCAGCTTTCCAACCACTCCTCTCCCAGTCTGTAGCTCTGCTTGGGGTTATTGCGCCTCAGGTGCAGGACCCAGCACTTGGCCTTGTTGAACTTCATACAGTTGACCTCAGCCCATTGGTGCAGCCTATCCAGATCCTCCTGCAGAGCCTTCCTACCCTTGAGCAGATTGACAAACGCACCTAGCTTGGTGTCATCTGCAAACTTACTGAGGGTGCACTCGATCCCCTCATCCAGATCATCGATAAAGATATTAAAGAGGACCGGCCGCAGCACTGAGTCCTGGGGAACGCCACTAGTGACTGGCCTCAAACTGGATTTGACTCCATTCACCATGACTGTTTGGGCCCAGCTATCCAACCAGTTTTTAACCCAATGAAGCGTACGCCAGTCCAAGTCAAGAGCAGCCAGTTTCTTGAGGAGAATGCTGTGGGAGACGGTGTCAAAAGCCTTGCTGAAGTCAAGGTAGACCACATCCACAGCCTTTTCCTCATCCACCAAGCACATCACTTTGTCATCGAAGGAGATCAGGTTCATCAAGCAGGATCTGCCTTTCATAAACCCATGCTGACTGAGCCTGATCGCCTGCATGCCCTGCAAGTGCTGCATGATGACACTCAAGATAATCTGCTCCATGAATTTCCCTGGCACTGAGGTCAAACTGACAGGCCTGTAGTTTCCCGGGTCTGCCCTCTGGCTCTTCTTGTAGATGGGCGCCACGTTTGCTAGCCGCCAGTCAAGTGGTACCTCTCCTGATATCCAGGACTGCTGATAAATGATGGAAAGCAGCTTGGCCAGCTCCTCTGCCAGTTCTCTCAGTACCCTCGGGTGGATCCCATCTGGCCCTATTGACTTGCATACATCCAAGTGTCGTAGCAGGTCGCCAACCATTTCCTTGTGGATAGTGAAGGTCACATGCTGCTCCCCATCCCCTTCCACCAGCTCAGGGTACTGGTCAAAATAGCTTGTGGAAAAAAGTAGCAAAGTGGATTTGTTAAGCCAAAACTGAAATTCCCGGAATTTTCTACTCTTTCTAGCAAGAAGTATGATGCCATTGACAATGTATTAAAAGGGAGCTACAGAATTGTCCAAAATGCCCCCTCCCTCTCTGAATATTTCTTTAAGACTACAAGCCATAAATGGTTTCTCTTTTCCTTGATATGTGTATTTCTTGTAGTATTGTCCTCCCACTCTATACATAGCACTATCAGACTAATATTTCTTGACTGTGGGAGTTTTTAGCATATATAGAACGTTAATCTCCATAGTACTGGCAATCTTGCTTGGATAAACTGAGGTCAGGAGTGTATGTTTATCTTGCCTAGATTGTGTTAGAATTTCTTTCTTTCTCACATACTTCAGATATTAGCTTTGTGTTATTTGTAGAATGACATGGGAAGTGGATCCAGTCAAATGAACATTAGGAAAGCTTTTATTATTATTTTCAAGGAGGAACTTTGTTGGTAATACTGCAGTTGAACAAAGCTATCTAAAGGGGCCTGCAAAGACTATTATAACTCAAATAAAAGAACAACCTACAGAATAAGACTCAAGGTTCTTTTTAGGGAATCTTGAAAAATTTCCTTATTCTGATTGTTGATATTAAAATAAAATAAAATAAAATAAAATAAAATAAAATAAAATAAAATAAAATAAATAAAATAAAATAAAATAAAATAAAATAAAATAAAATAAAATAAATCAATGAAAAGAAAAAAAAATGCCACATCCATCTGATTGAGAGGCCTGCAACAGTTTATTATGATTATCCCTCTTTTTTTCTTTTCATTTTATTTTCTCTACTTACTATGGAACAGTAAAACACATAAAATTGTGATGATTAAGAATATGTATCTGCATAAATGCAGAAAGATTTTGTTTATTTTTTTTTTCTGAAGTCCAGTCAAAATTGGAACCTTCCCAGTGGGTTACAGGATTCATTTTGAAGCAACGACTTCTTGGGAAAGCGTTATACTGAAGAAAATCAGAGCAAACAAAAACTCAGCATAGAACAACTCTTTCATCTTATAATGAGGTACCTGACAGTATCACATAAAGGATGATATTTTTTCTTGGAAAGAACAATTCTGTGGCCAGAATATCAGAATCAAAATCAGAAACTGAAACTGGCGGTTACAAAATCTCCAAGGAATCAGAATTCTGTCCCAGAGAACAGTTTCTAGAAGTTTTTTCAATTTTAGAAAGCTAAAATTTCCTTGCAGTTTTGTTGTTGTTGTTGTTTTAATAGCATGTGCTCTACATGTTAAATTCCTCTGCTAGAGCACTATGCCATGTTTCACTTCCAAGAAATCCCTTCCAGTAGAACAGATAAACAGAGTTCCTTCAGTCAGGTGGACTCCATGGTAAAGTATTTTTACCTAAACTCTTTGTTTCTTTGTGTGTGTCTCCAAGATGCATTCTGTTCCAGATTTACTGTGGATTTTCCAGAGTGCTTACTGAGAGCTGTCACTCTGTAGTGCTGTCTTCTCAATGTGCCTGTCCAGGACAGTGTGAGTAGGGATGGGACAAAACAATGTCAGGGAAGACAAATAGCAAAATAGCACGGATAATCAGCTTCTCCGGAGGATATAGAGTAGCCTCCATTAAAACAGGAAGGCTGTGATGCCTTTTAATGGCATAACACAGTAAGTGAACTTAATTCAAAATGTGGCCACCAGCTCAAGCAATATTTGTATCAAAGCACAGAACATCAACGGTCTGTTAAGGTTATAGCTTTTTCAGAGTTTATAGCTAATTTACAAGCACCAAGAGTGCAGATATGTCAAATATAATGCCTTGAGGATTATGACCTTCTGCAGCAATGGAAGACCATTTGTACAAAGGAACACTGTAATATCCCTCCAGCTTTGTGACCAGATGATCAGCCGTGTCAAGTATATGGAGTTATTCAACAGAGAGGAGCCATGCTTGAGGCACCATGGAATGTCCACTGGCAAACCCATAAATCAGTTGGCCTTCATTCTGTCTGTCTTCATATGATACTTCTGCAATAAAAGTTAAAATAACAGTTAGCTAGAAGCAGCTACATGTAAACAGCAGGAATCATATGTGATCCTGTAAGTTGGACCACGACTTATACGCCCACTTAGTACCCTTAGACATCCACTTTCACACCATTTTAACTGTCTAAAACTTTACAGATTTTCCCAAAATGTAAAACATTGACTAAAACATGATGTACCTTATTCTCCATGACATATGTTTGCCGTACAAAAATTATGGAAGTTTAGCCATCTAAGTAAATTAAGCAGCCACTCTTACAATACTTGAGTTACAGAGTAACTGCTATTTAGCTAGCTATTCCAAACATTATAAGGACACTGTCGTGTTAAGGGGTGTAGCTGATTAACCTTTATGGGTCTGGTCGGATTCAGGGTACTGAACTATCACAATCACAGATGCACCAATAACGCATTAACCATTAGGGGTCTGGTTGGATTCAGAGCACTGAACTACAGTCAAGGATTCACCAGTAACGTATAACCACCCTTACTCTAGTCGCATTTCATGAGAACTATCATGGCTAGGAATCAAGTGTAATCAAGTGCAATTTATTACAACAACAGGTACACAGGTTCTTTGGATTGCCAGCAATAGTTACTGTCTGCAAAAGCAAGCTAGCATGCATGAAATACACAGGTGCGCAGCCTGGAAATTAATGCATTAAAAGGCACAGAGACTCTAGAGATTTCTAAGTTTCTGTGGAGACACATAGTATAACCAAGTGTTCAAATCTCAACCAAAGGCATCCCAATGGGGGGGCTGGAGGGGGGGGTGAGAGAGAGGTTCAGCCCATCGACTGATCCCAGGAGTCAGGAGGTCCTCACTATGGTGTATTCTGTCGGGATGGTATCTCCCCTAATGATGGTATCTTCCCTAACATCCCCTCTCTCTAAGGCCAATTTATATTTTCTATTTTTTAGGTGGAGCTTGAGTGACTCTAGTCAAGCATATCTTAGTTATGATTGGAGAAAAATTTTCCCGTCTCCGTTTAAAGTAATAGGCTCCAAGAAATTCAGAGTGCATGCTCAGTGAGGGGTGGTCGCACCTTGGAGGCAGGTGGCTTTGGGGATGGAGGTGTGTTTTGGTATTATAGTGATATTATAATGAGCAAAAGTACACTAGGGTACAGCATTTGTCAAAACATGGCAGGTCGTTGGCTCAGGATAGCAAAAAGTGCAGCTTATTGGTCTCGTTGTACACAAGAACAATCGAGTCCCCACCTGGTCACAGAGCCTAGCCTTGGTGCCTCCACTCCACTCTAAGCTCCGTACTGTTCCTTAGAGCTAGCACACCAGGTTCCCCCAGCGCGACAGCATCTAAGGTTGGAAGCCTAGGGAACACTTGGGCAATGCATCTATGCCCTACCCTGAAAGCCTCTTCAATGCTGTACATTTTCTTTAAAATATGAATGTTAGTTTTATTTTCCTAGTTACTTTGGGCAATTGCACCACAGACACAGGACAGCAACATCAAGTATTCCTCATTAGAAGCATTAGTCTGCATGTATATTTTCACTTGGAAGTATGAAGATGACATTTCTGTAGTGAAAAAAATAATAATAATAATAATGCAACATCTGCTATTAATATAGCAGATGCTGTTCATTGGTATAAGCATTCTTGCTACCAGGCACTTAGACACCCATTTGCCACACATTCACACAAAAAAAGACAATCACATAGTAATACCTGCAGCTCTATTAACATTAAAATACTAGCCTCAAGGTTCCTTATGGACAGGTCTTTTAAAATATTCTTGGCAATATCACATAAAAATAAGGAAGTTCAAGGAAGTTCATGGAAGTTAAACAGTTTTACAATCTGGATTTCTAAAGACAGTAATAATTACTGCCTTCCGCCCTTTAGGAAGAAAAAAAAAATAACAGAAATAAATGAAATCAAAGAAAAATAATTTTACAGGATGTCAAAAATAAATTGCACAAATCAACGAAGAACTAGGAAATTTTCTGATCTGATAAACATACAAGAACCAGAGGCTACTTGTAAAAAACAATTCTGTAAATTTAGTATAGTTGCTAGAGAAGGAAGAAAATCTTAAAACACAAGCAACAAGACTCACTGAGAACACAAAACAGGAGTGGAATAATTATGATTATTGCCATCAAGGAATTTTTGAACATTGTACAATAATGGACATCAATACAGGCAAGTCATGAGCTGTTCAAGCCCTATCAAGCCTCTAAAGTATTTTAAATATAACTTAGAAAAGAAGGTACATAGAAACTAGGGTATATTATATAATACATGACAGTAGTAAAACAGAAAATTAGGTAACCTAGAAAATCTGCATAGAAATACTGAATACAGTCAGCTCTTACAAAGACAAAATTATATTCTTTTCCTATATTTTTGAATATTGTTATTAATGCAAAATAAGAATACAATAAAAGTTTACATTTTTATGGTTATGATAAGACAATATCTATTATTTCAAAATAGAAAGATGTAATCAGGAAGTGTTTTGATGTGATATACATAACACGAAGCTCATCTTCTTTCAAACTTTGTAACTGTCATCAGATGAAAACAGTTCCCTGAATGTTGCTGACTCAGCATGGTGCAATTGGCCACTGTATTGCTATGAAATGCTCTAAAAATGTTGCAAAAGAAATGCAGAATTTCAGAAGTGTTCCAAGTGTATTAATTCTCCTGATGCTGACACCATAATAAACTCTCAGTGCAGAAAGCTGGCAGTGGATTTATCTTCTCTGACTGTATCTACCCAAGTGTTAGATGTCAATGCTAATCAAGCTACACAGGATCCCTTCTATGTTAAAAGGTTATGCCCCTTTAGAAGATAAATTATCCTTCCTGAATATAGGTATGTAAAATAGATAAGATGTATCACTTTCTAGAGGTGGTTCCCTAGGGAACAAAGAGGGAGACCAAGACAACCAACTCAGAGAAGATGTACAGTTTATATGGCAAATTTCAGCTAGATGGTTTTCGCTGTGCCTGCTTCTGGAAAAGCTCATTGTTATGTTTGACCAAAGAAAAGAACACAAAAGCAGTGCACTTCATGCTGGAAGATACAGAGTTAATTTGTTCCCAACACCCAAAATATTTGGAAATACTTTCAAAAGACAAGATGCTATCTTTTACCAGAACCATTGTGTAGGGGAATTTAACAGAAAAAAAAAAAAAAAAAAAAAAAAAAAAAAAAGCATCACTGTGAATTTGTTTTATTCTTTCTGCTTAACATTCAGAACTAGTTTTTAAATAAAATTAGGTGAGTATTACAATAAAATATATTTTTTTCAGAAGAAATTTTCATGAAGAAATTTGCAAAAACTTACCAGAGCAACCATAAAACTGACAAGATTCCAGAATTCATTCTTTCATTTTCATTCATACATTCAAAATAATTTTCTTTAAATATTCATATTTTCCTTGCTGACCTCTATGTTTCATTCAGTTGCCTATGTTGTCAAAGTTAAAATTATTTGGTTAAGTCCCCAAGTAGTTGTAAACAGGAGGGCATGGCTAGGAAAATACACATATATGAACCTTTTTGGTCCACAAATCAATCCTGGCACTTCAAAACAGCCTTTCTTTTATTATTATTATTATTGTTGTTGTTGTTGTTGTTGTCGTTGTCGTTGTTGTTGTTGTTGTTGTTATTATTGTTGTTATTGTTATTGTTATTGTTATTGCCAGCTTTTCCAAATTTCTGAACCAAAAGTTAAAACTACCCAGGGATGACAGTTTTAAAAAGAATTTTAACCTCAATTCTACCTGAAACTAACAATTTAGACTGATCTATTGCTTAGGAGATTTAACAACTCTAGTCACTCCTCTTCTTACCTGTTGAATAGTGACTCTTTTATAAAAGTTCTAATCCTGAGAGATGTTGCTATATGTTAGTCCAGCTGGATTCTGTGCAAACATTTGTATTGTATGCAACCGCTGTGTGGAAATCTGTTTTCTACCAACTGAGGAACATGTGTATATTATGTTCTAGTTAATGTAGAAAGTCCATGTTCATTTACTTGTTTCAGTTTATTTATACTATCACTCTTTTTATTAGTTTCCCTACAGTCTAACAAACTTCAGTTTATATAGCTCACTGCTGTGAAAAATCTAAACTGCATTAGCTGTCTCTAACGTATACAATATCTTCAGTTTTCTTTTGCTTAAGGTTATGTTCTCTCTGCACTTTGCACATCTAATTCCTACAAATGGGCTTTAAGATTGTGTATTGAGGGCAAACTAGAGCTCTTAGTTGCTGGTTCCATTATGCTTCATAAAGCACTAACTGGTAAAATGTAATTGTGAGAACAAGGTCCATAGCACAAAATAATTTAAGAGAACAAAAACTTTAAATTCCTGCTTAAAATAAAAATATGTATATATGGTTATGTGATAAGAATTCTCTGTAACTTGTATTTAAATGCTTATACTAGCAAGATCCTGCATGGCTTTGCTACTATAATGTATATTGTGGACTGATGTAGCAAATGCTCTTATCAAAGTGAAAGAGAACATAGGCTTTTATAAGGTCAGCAGTTTTGCAATGAACTGACAGAGCAAGGATTACGGCTTTAGACATCTTGGTACCTATTTAAATGTCTAGAACTTTGAACTTTTGTTAGTGTTTCTGTGGATAAAATAAATCATTTAGGAGAAGAAAAAGTGGTCTCTTTATTACATGTATTTACTTCCCCTTTGATGTTGATGTCAGATTTGCTCATTTAAAAGAAAATAATTCCACTACAGTCATTACAGTAATTCAGGTTCAAACAGCCAATGAAACCAAGCTATATTCTGTCTGCTTTGAAGATCTTGAGTTAGCTGTCTCACACACATTTTGAATAAATCTTCTAAAACACAATGCTAAGGACAAAATTGACAGACTGAAAGGGAGTAAACCACAGTATCAGAGATGTTAGATATGAGAAAATAAAATCTTTCTCAATAAGGTCATGCAATCCCTCCCTCACAATAGCATTTATTTATTTATTTATTTATTTATTTATTTATTTATTTTTCTATAAAGCTCTTTTTCAAATCCAGTTTAAATATGAACAAGTGATATTTCCATCACTTCCCCTGGGAGTCAATTTCATACTTAATGTATTTCTCAGTGTGTATAATATAGGGAGGGACACCCACTTCTCCCACTTTGTTGAAAAGTGCTCTAATTATCTGGGAAAGAGGGCTGGTGGGAGGGAAAGAAATGTATTCCACCCCTCTTGTTGAAGCTGTGTCACTATGCAGAAGAGATCTCAAGATAGCATGAGATGGGGGAGGGAGAGCAAAAGAAAGATAGAAAGAGCTGTCTTGTATTTAACATATTCAGTTTGGTACAGGGAATCCTAGGTTATGGTTATGAATTTTACTCTATAGACTTTATTTATTCCACAGGTCCAAATAAAATTGGAAACATTTCTAGCTAATCCAGCTGTAGCTCTTATTTTTATAAAAATATGTATGTAAATACAAGGTTGAAGAAGCATAACGATCTATTTTTTCTCAGATGATATTTTACAATAGCAACATGAAGATAGATGTGCAAAAAAAAAAAATCTTCTCTGGGAAAACTGTTGGTGTTAGATACAATGTTAGATACAATGCTTACACATTCATGTTTTGATACATTAATTCCACCTGTGGGGTGATCCTTAGTAATACATATTTAGAGGTTAAAAATATTTTGTTCGTAGTGCAATGAAATAATTTTAGTTTATCATACATAACTTAAAAGAGTATTTTCTTGTCTATGGCATTTCACCAATCTCCTTATTCTAATGCTGAAATTCAAAGTCCAGCAAGGTTTAAGTAGACTGAGTGCATGATTGAAGTTAATCTATGCTTGAGCTTTATGCTGCATCAGTTCTAACTTTCCAAGAACAGTAATTCAGTGTTATTAAGGCTGTATTCCTTGTAACAGCCTCCTTTCTTGTCACATGCAAATATAACCATTGCTTCAATACCTTTAGTAAGGAGGTAATGATAGTACAGGGCTAACTTTTGTAAGTATAATAAAACTCCATGAATATCGAGAGGATTAGGATTCTGTCCAAAGTGTGAACTTTGTGTTCCAATCTGTAAGTGTTGAATAGTGAGCTAATTGAAGTTGTGAGTCAACAGCAAAACTAAACTAGCTATTTTTTCTTTCACATTATGATTTATTTATTTATTTATTTATTTATTTATTTATTTATTTATTTATTTATTTTCTGAATATCTCATGGGAAGATTTCTGGATTTTGTCAATGAAAGCACTTCTGTGCCTAGTGGAATACTTTTGTAGTGGATAAGTGGCAGGAGGAAGTAATTGGGGAGGAAGGGGGAATGAAAATATGAAAGTCAAAAGATGAAAGTGTTATGACACTTAAGCAAGCTTGGATAAGGTACTTGAGAAAAGTTGGTTTTAGCTCCTGTGATATGTAGACTGAAGCTGACTATGACTCTCATTCAGTTATAATGATAAGACTATCTCTACACTTTATTCTTCTCCATCTGTTCAGTCCAGTGTGACTCTTGACAGCTTCCTTCATATCTTTCCCTCACACAAAATTCCCTCTCAGTTCCAGAACAGATACATTCTAACTACAACGAGGACCCACTAGCTGTTTTCTGTATAGTCTTTGTTTTGTGCTGATCCATCTGTTGTCCTTAGAATGTGAGTCCTTTGGAGGAGAGTATTCATTAGTCATCAAGCACTGATTTCTGAGCAAAATTTACACTTAAAGCACTATAGGCATTGTTACATCTAGAGTTTGTAGAAGTTAGAATACCCTAAATAAATAAGTTTGTCTCATAATTTTGCAAGTGATGATATGAATGATTATCAGTGACATCAAAGAGTCTGAATGAATCTTCCATCTCTCTCTCCAATTTCTACAATACAAAGTACTTCAGCTCACAATATATAATTATACAAAAGCAGTTACAGATTCTGGAAGTCACATTCCTGTGAGTGGCAGAAAGATGCTGCACACTACTTTCTTTTCCTTCCATTCCAAGCACCAATTGCTGTTCCAAAACAGATGAGATTTAGGATATTTACTGCCTACTGTGCATATATTCAAAGTAGAAAACACACTTCTTATTTGTCTCCAAGGTAGTGAAGTTAAGCTACAAAGAGTGAACTCATTTATCTGAGTGCTCATTTCACTTTCTCCAGGCACATATCAAGATTAACTAGGAAATCACTGTATCTTTATGTGCTTTTACAAAGAATGAACATAGACTTAAAATGACAACAAAATTCCAAATTGATATTCTCAGTGCAATGTCTGTCAATACAAAAGCAACTCAATTTTTATACTCTCAAAAGCAAAACAGAATAGCAAATTGGAATAATAAAGTAGGCAGCTCAATCTAACACAGCACCAACCTCGAAAAGCATACTTTGATCTTGATCAAAGGTAGAGATGCTGAATGTGTACCTATCTTCACATCATCTATAGTGTGTCTCCTATAGTATGGGATAGCAACTATTAACTTCACAATGGTAACAGTTACATTGAATTCAGTGAGATTACTCATGTAACACCACCAATGACAAAGGTTCATAATATAACGTTTAGAAACCAATAATACTATCCCAGAGTCACCAATGCTTGTAATACCTGAGTTGAGTTTTAAGTCATTTTTTCATCTCAACAAATTTTGTACTTCAGACAAAATGTAAATATTTTTAAGGAAGGAATAAGGAAGAAAAAAAAAACATATATACTGAAAACTCGAAGTCTCTATAATTAGGTGAGGGTTCTGACTATGACATTATGATAATTATCCATTTTTCAGCATCTGTTTGAAGAAGATAGTGTAAGGAAAAGCTGGCACAGATTTTAAACTGCTCTGACAACAGAGATCCAATAGGAATTTATCAACACTGTCAGATAGAAAACATATGAATTATATAGTTCATGCAAAGAATACATATTGTTCATGATTTGCTTCAGATCTAGTTTTCAAAACCCTAAAAGGAAAAAAGACACTCTAGAATTTGTCATGAATCTCCTTACTATGAGTTAAGCCATCCTTTAACTTTATTTAGTAGGTTAACAGTGTTAATGTCTGAAAATTACCCTCTTCTTCAAACAAACAAAACCAAAAACAGCAGCAACAACAACCAACAGAAATTCTTCTAAGTCAACCATAAATACCTTCCACAACTGCTGTTCTAGTTCATCCTATAATCTCTTCACCAGGAAATTAAACAATATCTTATAAAGTCAAATACATTCAAGCTATGGAAAAATAAGTGTTAAACAGAGAAGACTGAAATATCTCTAGGAATGTGCTCCATTATTTACACAAGTGGTCTGCAGCACAGATGACTCAAGCTAATATTTCAAAAATAAATAAATAAATAAATAAATAAATAAATAAATAAAATAAAGTTTCTTCCTTAATGTATATTTTATAAATACATTTTTCCAACATCTTAGTGAAAAAACACAACAGCAGATTTCAGGTCTCATTTTATATGGACATACCCCAACAGTGGTATTTGGAGAGGTTGGCTGAATAATGCTGGGGACTCAAACTCTTTCCCTTGCCTTCAGCACAAGGACTAGGATGGATACAGATATATAAAATAGATGAAAGGCCACAACTTCATGCTTAATATTGCCTTGAAATGATGGCTTTCCCAGTCATATCATTTAATTGCAGGCATCCTAGGATTTCTGTGTAGTTTCTCACTTAGCCTTTTCTTCCCCCATGGTCAACTGAAACTCAAAATGAATAATTACATCTGCCAGGGCAAAACGTCTGTGAGTGGCAAAACTAAAACTGTAGTCTTTAAAATTTGCCAACCTTTTATACATCTCCACAACTAGGGTCAAATTTCATGAAATACGTGTAAGTCATTGTGTTGCGAAAGATAGCCATAGGTATTTAAGGAATGTTCCACAGAGATATTTTATGTGTAATTCACCTGGAAGTGAAAGAAATATATATTATGCCTCCCCACTCCCCTCCCACCCCCCCCCCCAAAAAAAAAAAAAAAAAAAAAAGAGAGAGAATTTTCATTTTACCAACATGTATCAGTGGGAATAGATAGCCCAAAAACCTGTACTAATAGGACGGCTTTAGACAAGTGGAGATTTAGGATAGAGCACAATTCAGGAAGTAAAAATATTAAGAAAAAGATGGGCCTCCAGAGCTTATGAAAAAGCAAACTACATATCAATCTGAAGTATAAAGGTTTTTGTTTGATTGTTGGTTTGTTTGTTTGTTTTACAAACGGTGTATGAACTTTTGACTGCTTATGAAGAGTCAGGTTTGGAATATCTGTTGATGAGCTGAGTTTCCATCCAACCAGACCAAAAAAAAGATCATAAAAAGGAAATATTGGTCTTTCAATTGTGTCATGAGCTTTCAAAATAGTAACATCAGAAAATACAAGCTGAAGATGCTTTCAGATGTCTGAGTGTCTCTGCAGATTTACTCACAAAACCTTGAATCCTTTCTGTGTCAATACGGTAGAAAAAAAAAAAAAAAGAAAAAAGGACCTATGTATATTTGTCATCCTAATCATGATTAGAGGCTGCAGGTAATTTCTTACACACAGAGCTTAAATAAACACTTGAGCTCTCTAATATCTTAGGAAATATATTTATATTGCTCACAAGTAAATGTGTTATTTGCAAATATAAAAGAGCTTTTGGCTTCTTCCCGAGCACACTAAAGCTTACTGTAGCCTCTTCCATTGACCTTAGTTTTCCAGGTTTTATAAAAGGCAATGCTATATATATATATGGTACATAGGTGAAATCTCTCAGTCAAAATATTTTGTCTGCAGGAATTTGTTCTACAAAAGATGTTTTACTTCATTCCCAAAATTAGGAAAAAAAATATATTATATTTACTTATATTAAACATATTTTTATCGAATGGAGATTTTATCCTCAGTCACAGAGAAGATGTGTCCCTCCTGTCTTCAGGGGGGATATCATGACAAACTGAGTCCTTATACATTTCAAAACAAGAGATCTAATATCCCATTATACAGACTATAACAACAACCAGAAATTTGAAATTTCAGATTTCAGTGGTTTTGTGTGCCATATTTATCAGATCTTTAAACAAGCATTGAAAGTGCCTCTGCTTCTTTTATAGCCTATCTGGTGAAGGAGTGTTTAACAGAGCAATGGCTTGTACACAAGGGAATGAGGAGTTTAATGGTTCATACATACTTTATTTGAAAAATATCAATAACAATTCACAAGTCTCTTCTTGCATAAACTACATGAAAATCCCTATGTAAATGGTGCATAGCTTCTTTATGATTCATGGTTTTTTGTTTGTTTGTTTGTTTTGTTGTTGTTTTGTTGTTTTGTTGTTGTTGTTGTTTGTTTGTTTTGTTTTGTTTTGTTTTTTGGTGCAGTGTTAAGTCACTTTAAAAAGTATAGTTTTACCTGCAAAGATGAAGGTAAATTTCAATCAGTGATTAATTGCATGTTTCAGTCCCTACAGTTTTTGTCAGTTACATAAATAGGCTGGTTGGAACACTATTTTCTCTTGTTATTAAAACTCAAACAGTCATATTGAAGTACTGAACAATATCTTTTTGGTAGATTGGCAGGCTAATCAATCAACCAAATTCAGAAGCCAGGAACAGAATTAAATTATAAATACCTCAACTGTTGCTTCATGGCATTCAATTATGCAAAGAACATATACAGAGACTTAGAGTGCTGATTTTTAGGTGTTCTCTTAGTAGATACATGTAACTTTAATGATGTTAAGCCACAACCAATAGAAGTACAGACCAGTGACTCAGACAATTCTGTGGTAAGTTAAATGTGCAGTCAGTAGTTTAATTTAACAACACTTAGGTAGCTATTCTCTACCTATCCATTTGGGCAAACTTTTCTACTTTGTATTTCAAGCTAGGAAAACTGAACTGATATATGAAAGGAGGACCTGGGGAACTACAGACTGGTGAACCTCACCTTTGTGCCTGGCAAGATCATGGAAAAGTTCCTCCTGGAAGCAATGTCAATGCACATGCAAGACAAAGAGGTGGTCCAAGACAGCCAGCATGGCTTCAACAAGGGTCATTTGTGCCTAATCACAGTGTCCTTCTATGATAGAGTGACTGCATCAGTTGACAAGAGAAGACTGACAGATGTCATCTACCTGAACTTCTGCAAAGCCTTTGACATGGTCCAAAATGACATCCTAATCTCCTGATTGGAGAGATATGGATTTGATGGGTGGACTATTCAGTGGATAAGGGGATAAGTTTGAGGGTTGCACACAGAGAGTTGTGGTCAATGGCTCTGTATCCAAGTGGAGGCCAGTAACAAGTGGTATCCCTCAAGGGTTTATCCTGAGACCAGTACTGTTTAATACCTTTATCAGTGACATAGACGGTGGGATTGAGTGGGATCTGCAATTTTGCAGATGAAACCAAGATGAGTAGTGGATTTGATACAACAGGAGAAAGGCATGCCATCCAAAGGGACCTGGAAAAGCTTGAGAAGTGTGCCCACATGAAAGTAATGAGGTTCAACAAGACCAAGTGCAAGGTGCTGTACCTGGGCTCAGGCAATCCTAAACATAAGTACTGACTTGGAGAAGAACACATTGAGAGCAGCCCTGCCGAGAAGGACTTGGGGGTTCTGGTGGGCAAAAGGTTTGACATGAGCCATCAGAGCACGCTTGCAGCCCAGAAGGCTGACTGCTTCCTGGGCTGTATCAATAGAGAAGTGGCAGCAAGTCAAGGGAGGCAATTTTCCCCCTCTACTCTGTCCTCTGTCTGAGGTCCCACTTGTAGTACTGAGACCAGGTCTGGAGTCCCCAGCCCAAGAAGGATGTTGATCTGCTAGAGTGGGTCCAGAGGACCACAAAGATGATCAAGGGGCTGGAGCACCTCTCCTACTGAGAAGGCTGAGAGATCTGGGGCTGTTCAGCCTAAAGAGTCTCCAGCGTTACCTCATTGCTGCTTTCCAGTACCTAAAGAGGGCTTATAAAATAAATGGAGTGACTCTTTTTTCAGTCAGGTTATGATAAGACAAAGAGTATGGTTTTAAACTGAAAGAGGGAAGATTTAGATTAGAGGTTAGGAGGAAATTCTTCACTTGAGGGTGGTGAGGCAATGGAACAAGTGGATGCCCCATCCCTGGAGGTATTCTAAACTAGGTTAAATGAGGTCCTGAGCAACCTGATCTAGAATGTGGTGTCCCTGTCTATGGCAGAGGTCAGAACTAGATGATATTTAATGTCCCTTCCAACCCAAACCATTCTACGATATGGAAGGCCTGAATTATTCTCTGTTCAAGGACTACCAGGTGAGAAAATTTGGCCTTCAGAGCTAGAGCACATTTGTTTTTAAATTAGTAAAGGCGTAATACTAAAGGACATTGTAAGCTTCTTAAGCAGGACAAATACTTGTAAGTTCCTGATGTTGATTAGGATTTTGTAAAGTGAGATACACTCTACATTTTCCCAGTGAAGTTGAAACACTGTAGTGGGTTTACGTGGCAAGGTTTTGGTAGCAGGGGGCCATAGGGGTGGTTTCTGTGAGAAAGATCTAGAAGCTGCCCCATGTTTGGAAAGGGCCCCATTGTTTTCCAGAGCTGAGCCAATAAGCGATGTTGTTTTGCACCTCTGTGAGAGCATATTTAAGACAGGGAAAAAAACACTGCGCCACACAGCAGCTGGGAGAGTGAAGGGAGTGAGGAACGGCACCAAGGTCAGTGTAGAAGGAGGGGGAGAAGTGCTCCAGGCGCCAGAGCAGAAGTCCCCTGTGGCCTGTGGTGAGGACCATGGTGAAGCAGGATGTCCCCCTGCAGCCCATGGAGTACCACGGTAGAGCAAGGTTCCACGCTGCAGCCCGTGGAGGAGACCACGGTGGAGCAGGTGGCCCTGCACCGACGGAGGCTGCCGCCTGTGGAAGACCCCTGCCGGAGCAGATTCTGGGCCGGACCTGTAGCCCGTGGAGAGGAGACCATGCAGGAGCAGGTGACCTGGCAGGAGCTGCTGCCCGTAGGGGACCCAGGTTGGAGCAGTTTTCTCGTGAGGGATGGACCCCGTGGTACAGACCCATATCTGGAGCAGTTCTGGAAGAGCTGCTGCCTGTGGGAAGCCCACGCCGGATCAGTTCATCAAGGACTGCATCCCATGGGTGGGACCCCACAGCACAGGGGACGAGAGTGACCAAGAAGGAGCGGCAGAGAAGAAGTGCTGTAGACTGACCATAACCCCCATTCCCCTTTCCCCTGCGCCGCTCAGGGGGAGGAGGTGGAAGAGGGTGGATGGGGGGGGGGAAGGTGCTTTTGGTTTCTTTCCTTTGTTTCTCACTTCTCTAGCTTGTTAGTAATGAGCAATAAATCTTACTATCTTCTTATGCTGAGTCTGTTTTGCCCATTACAATAATTATTGCATGATTTTCTCATCCTTATCTCAACCCTTGAGCCCTTTTCACATATTTTCTCCCCATTCCTCTTTGAGGAGGGAGAGTGAGAGAGCGGCTGTGGTGGAGCTCGGCTGCCCACTTGAGCAGAACCATGACAAACACCCGAAAACTAAACCTCTTGAATAATAAAAAGTATTGATTGTGTGTGTGTACATTTAGATTTTTTAGTTTGCTTCTTTTCACAGTTTTTCTGAATAGTTATTAAAGCTCCTAAATCATACCCACTTGATTAACATTGCAAAACAAAACAGAGAACATGAATAAGTGAATGAAATTCTATCAAATTATCTTTCCTGATGGACAGGAATTTCTTAATATCCCCTTTTCAGTAGAGATACCTGACACATTTCATTTAATATATCTATTAACTAATTCAAGTGCTACTAAAAATATCTAGGCTGGAGCTAGGTTAAATTTTCCTATCAGAAATTTTCCTCTGGCAGAACACTAGAGCTCTACCTGTGGAGTTTTATAACTCCATTGGAAAGGACAATAATTTCAACATTGAGACATCTTCAAAAATATAAAAAATCTAGTTGAATTTCAAATCAGATTTTTGGATCCTTTTACACTCACATATATCAGACAAGTGAAAACGCTTAGATGAAAATTTATTTTTACTTCCTTAATATTCTTTATGAAAGATTGGGGCATCCAGCTCCAGAGATACAGTTTATAAAAAATGCTTTGTTATAGGATAGAACTTGTCCATTTGCATGTTCATTTTTCCTACAAATTATAAATAGGAAAGGTGTGGTCATAGAAAAGTGTTAAATTTTTGCCCACTCACGTCTACTTCTGTATAAAGTGAAATGTTACCTGGTATTGTCCCATGAAGCTTATGAAGAGAAGATTTGATTGAAGATTTAATAAAATTAACACTACTTTCTTATTTTCCTCTTTTCTTCTTAATCTTCTCTTCAAGATGAAACTCATCAGCACTTGACAAAAACTGCAAATAACAGCCAGATGCAGGAGCTAGTTTTATCTTTTTATGCAAGTATGTGGTGCTAATTAGTGCAAATTGATTAAACTTTAATTGCCTGATCCATGGCTAATTAATATTTATAAGATGAATGAGCAAGAAAGCCAGACATTTATTAAAACACTTTAATGATTTTTCATATGTTTTGACAAAGCAAAGCAAATAGATGTTATGAGTTTAGATGTGCCAGACATAAGTATGGTATTCCTTACATTTTCTATCAGCATCAGAAAACTAAACATATTCCCCTCAGATTACATATGAAGATAGTTTTTCTCTTCCACACAAATATTACTGGTAGTATGTTCTGATTTATACTTTGTTATCCATTTTGTTGAGCAACAGACTGAGAGATAACACTATCATGACTCATACAAGCAAAGAGGCAATATCAGAAAGAATCTGTGCACGTGTTTTCTTTAAAATGGGATGAAATTAATTGTATAGACTTAATATCTTGTAGACAGGTCTACCTCACTTAAAAAAAAATTATGTAAACACCATTATAATAAAATGATGCTACAGCTCTCAACCAACTACTGCTTAGAATTCTCTAAAAGTTCATCTCTTAATAGTTTATTTGAATACTCCAGTACTAAATATTATGCCAGTGCTTTGAACACATTATATTAAAAATAAACAAATAAATAAATAAATAACGCTTGAATTACTATGATGATGTATGCTAAAACTAATTTAAATCTATGTAATCTATTGTATAGCTGTTTTTTTTTTTTCCTCAGTCCAGTGGGAAGGTCCATTACTATCTTCATTCAGTCTGATTGCCTAACCTGGACAATGAGCTAGTCAATTTTTAAAATAGTCCTCTTTTTGGCATAGCCCATTTCTAATAACGTCTTCCTTCCAAGAAATATGAACTCACATTCAACGTTATTCATTCAACCTTACTGCATTCTTTGTCTGCCAACATGTTTGTGGTCTAGAAAAAATAGTTGGGGGGGGGGAGGGAGGCAGGGGGGAAGGGAAAGAGGAAGAGGGAAGGCAAGGAAGAGCCTTTAACACTCATAATTTCTCTAGTTATGTATATGCCAGTTTTATTGTTAGCATTCTCTCTAACAATGTTTCAGCACAGATGTCCTAGATTTGGTGCAGACATGGTTTAAGTAATTGCTAAATTCTAGAAATGCAGCCAGTTAGGACCCATATTTCCTGCCTGTTCTCTCTCTCTCTTTTTTTTTTTTTTTTTTTTTTTTTTTGAATATATTTGCAATATTTTCATCTCCAAAGAATAAACTTGAGCTTGATAAGTGCCAACTTCTGATGGAAACTTTGGGCAACACTTTACCTCCTGAATAAAAAGATACAGCTTTTCTTTGAATGAAGAGATGAGCTAAATTCATTGACATTGTTAAATAAAAGAGAGTGATCACTGACTGCAGGACTATGTGAAGACTAGCTTGTATCAATGCTCTTAAGACTATTCCCATCTGTCTAGCTGTTATATGTGAAACAGTGAAAAAAACAGTTAAGTAGTTAATCAGGTTCAATTTTCTCCCTAAGCCCCTTTCATCATATTAGGCATACTCAAGAAATCTAAACTTCAAATCCATTAAGACCAGGTTACCTGTGACATTCCTATATACCAAAAGGTTTATAATTTTTAAACCTGTTGATGCAATTCTCTTTTGTTTCATTCTTCTTTTTTTTCTCTCTTTTTTTGTTTTTCTTCAATAGAAGTTAACATTATAAATCAATTAATTAATTAATAAATTTAGTTTTAATAAATGGTCTCCAAATAAATAAACTTTCAGACCATGTGACTAAGTGACAGTCCAAACTCTTCTTAAACTCCGACAGTAAAAATTTCGTTCTCTCAATTTCAGCTTAGGGCTAAAACTGATAAAAGTGAATAGATGAATACAGAGATACATACTCGTTTTAATTATATTTCAATATGAATGGTTTTAATTGTGTTGCCTAAATATAGCAGACTCTTATTTGTGGTGTATCCAAGGTATTTGTGTGGAAAGACACAGAGTCTGTAGAAATCTGCAAATTTTAGGGCAGCAGGACCGTAAAGTATAAAAACTGCCCCAGGTACTGAACCAGGTAACCAAATTTCACCTTTCTTGACTGTTTCTAAACCACTCAAGCTGAACAATTCCCAAAATCTAGATGTCCAATTTACTGAATAGTTCATCTTCTCCTGTAACTGTGTTAAAGATATGAACATACTAAGAAATGGCAAGGCAAGAAAAGAAAAGACAAGGCAAGAAAAAGACAAGAAAAGAAAAAGAAGGGAAGGGAAGGGAAGGGAAGGGAAGGGAAGGGAAGGGAAGGGAAGGGAAGGGAAGGGAAGGGAAGGGAAGGGAAGGGAAGGGAAGGGAAGGGAAGGGAAGGGAAGGGAAGGGAAGGGAAGGGAAGGGAAGGGAAGGGAAGGGAAGGGAAGGGAAGGGAAGGGAAGGGAAGGGAAGGGAAGGGAAGGGAAGGGAAGGGAAGGGAAGGGAAGGGAAGGGAAGGGAAGGGAAGGGAAGGGAAGGGAAGGGAAGGGAAGGGAAGGGAAGGGAAAAGCAAATCAGAGAAGAGAGAAGAGAAGAGAAGAGAAGAGAAGAGAAGAGAAGAGAAGAGAAGAGAAGAGAAGAGAAGAGAAGAGAAGAGAAGAGAAGAGAAGAGAAGAGAAGAGAAGAGAAGAGAAGAGAAGAGAAGAGAAGAGAAGAGAAGAGAAGAGAAGAGAAGAGAAGAGAAGAGAAGAGAAGAGAAGAGAAGAGAAGAGAAGAGAAGAGAAGAGAAGAGAAGAGAGAAGAGAAGAGAAGAGAAGAGAGAAGAGAAAAAAGATGTGATTTCCATGTCTAGAAACAGTCTGTTCCCTAGTCTGTATAGAAGGGCTGGAAATTAGTTTTAAATACATTAATTTAATGAGATTAGTATTCAGCAACCCGACAACATATTATCAATAACTTACTTGTGCACCATGGTGATTTTTTCCCGTAGCTTTTGATACAATGCTTACGATGTCTCCAAAATGCATTCTCATCTTACACTTTTTCAATTTGTTGTACAGATGACCTTCATACATGTATATAATACTGTGTGGTTTTGAATACATGTATATGGGGAAAGTTTGTTTAAGCTTTTCTTGTTTAAGCCTGGTTTTCATTCTCAACATCCAAACTTACTTTGAAAGGCTATAGAGTCCTCACTCATTTTTACTGATCGAAGCAAGCTACAGATCTTTTGAAGTCCTGGTCATTCTGATGTTCAGACTAACACAAATGTTTGGTTGTTGCTTGTTTCTTTGTTTTTGTTTTTGTTTTTGTTTTGTTTTTCAGTCTATTTTACGAGTCTGAAGTTGCTTTTCACAGAAACCAAAACTTGTGGAGAATAGGGAAAATCTAGTATATGACCGAATCTCATTCCAACATACATTTGGAATACAACTGGATTAAGGAACTAGGAAATAGTTATTCCCATGACCCATAATATATATATATATATATATATACATATATATATATTATTTTATAATATTTTTTTTTTAAAGAAAATGGAAGGAAGGAAGGAAGGAAGGAAGGAAGGAAGGAAGGAAGGAAGGAAGGAAGGAAGGGAAGGAAGGAAGGAAGGAAGGAAGGAAGGAAGGAAAGAAAGAAAGAAAGAAAGAAAGAAAGAAAGAAAGAAAGAAAGAAAGAAAGAAAGAAAGAAAGAAAGAAATGCTATGGGACTAGAATGGGCTTCTTGGGTCACAAAGTCCAGGTTAGTATCATTAAAAAAGGCTGTAATACACAATTAAATTTGTAACCTTATCAAAATATCTCTTAAATATAGTTAAAAATTTACCCATTTTTCATATTGGAAGACAGGCCTTTTACCTCTGATGTTCTGCCCTCTGCTAAATAGATACAACTCCCTTTCAAGCTAAGAGAAGTGTCAGGGTGTGCTAACATTGAGCTGAACTACTGGCAGAATTAGACCCTGATCTTTTTTAAGACTCTTTAATAACTGGAGTGTTCATTCAAAGCTGTTCCATAGGTAAATCAATTGCTGCGTTAAGTGAGTCTTCTACTAGAACAATGAGAAAATATACCTGAGCTATTTACATACAAGCATATTTGTACTGAATACAGTAAAAATGAACTGTTCATAGGAATTTGCTTTCTTTTCTTTTCTTTTCTTTTTCTTTTCTTTTCTTTTCTTTTCTTTTCTTTTCTTTTTCTTTTCTTTTCTTTTCTTTTCTTTTCTTTTCTTTCTTTTCTTTTCTCTTTTTCTTTTCTTTTCTTTTCTTTTCTTTTCTTTTCTTTTCTTTTCTTTTCTTTTCTTTTCTTTTCTTTTCTTTTCTTTTCTTTTCTTTTCTTTTCTTTCTTTTCTTTTCTTTTCCTTTTCTTTTCTTTTCTTTTCTTTTCTTTTCTTTTCTTTTCTTTTCCTCTTTCTTTTCTTTTCTTTTTCTTTTCTTTTCTTTTCTTTTCTTTTCTTTTCTTTTCTTTTCTTTTCTTTTTCTTTTCTTTTCTTTTCTTTTCTTTTCTTTTCTTTTTTCTTTTCTTTTCTTTTCTTTTCTTTTCTTTTCTTTTCTTTTCTTTTCTTTTCTTTTCTTTTCTTTTCTTTTTTCTTTTCTTTTCTCTTTTCTTTTTCTTTTCTTTTCTTTTCTTTTCTTTTCTTTTCTTTTCTTTTCTTTTCTTTTCTTTTCTTTTCTTTTCTTTTCTTTTCTTTTTCTTTTCTTTTCTTTTCTTTTCTTTTCTTTTTCCCTTCCTTCCCTTCCCTTCCCTTCCTTCCCTTCCCTTCCCTTCCCTTCCTTCCCTTCCCTTCCCTTCCCTTCCCTTCCCTTCCCTTCCCCTTCCCTTCCCTTCCCCTTCCCTTCCCTTCCTCTTCCCTTCCCTTCCCCTTCCCTTCCCTTCCCCTTCCCTTCCCTTCCCTTCCCTTCCCTTCCCTTCCCTTCCCTTCCCTTCCCTTCCCTTCCCTTCCCTTCCCCTTCCCTTCCCTTCCCTTCCCTTCCCTTCCCTTCTCCCTTCCCTTCCCTTCCCTTCCCTTCCCTTCCCTTCCTTCCCTTCCCTTCCCTTCCCTTCCCTTCCCTCCCTCCCTTCCTTTCCCTTTCCTTTCCTTTCCTTTCCTTTCCTTTCCTTTCCTTTCCTTTCCTTTCCTTTCCTTTCCTTTCCTTTCTTTCCTTTCCTTTCCATATACTATTTAAAAGAACTAAAATCATAAATACACACAAAAATTATAAAACTTTTTCAGGCTTTGAAAAACAGCTATCACTTTGGTTATATTGGGTCTATTTCATTTTTCTCAGATATGTAACAATTAAATGGATCTATGAAGAACTGAGTATGAGGCCCTTGAGGTCATGCTGGACGTGTTTTCTCAGTTTGCTCATGCTGAGCTAAAAAGCTGTTGTCTAAAGCAGTAGCAGCAGAAAGAAATGCATTAAAAAAAAAAAAAAAAAAAAAAAAAAAAAAAGCTCCTCTGAATTTTATGAGGAGTGCATCACAAAGACAAATATTTCAGCCATGCAATTCCATTCGGCCTTTTCAGCTGTGTGTCCATAGCAAGTCAACAGCTAAATTGAAAAATCAATTCCAATTTAAATTATTGGAATAAAGAACACCAGGAGTCAGAGATGAAATGGCTTTGTTCTCTGAGATCCTTTTTAATTGGAAAGTTATTTCTTTAGGGTATTCTAATAGTTCTGAGGAAAGATTGCAAAACAAAGTTGATCGGCTGGGGGAAGGTTAATAGCTAATGTGCTTTTCTTGCTGCACAGCAGCCTCCTCTCTTTATGACAAGCTCCATCATATGTGAAAAGAGCCACTATTCTATATCATTTGATACATGCAACTATAGTGTCTCCTTCAGTTTTCCAAAGAAATCATATTATGAATGTTACTCTGACACATATTCATAGCACTTTGGTTGGCATTCTGACCAGAATTTCTCTACTTACAAATATGTATATGTTAATTTGCTTAAAATGTCCATGATATTGGGTAGTTTAATTGAAGATTAAGGTGGTTTTATAAGTATTAGTTATATATTAAAACAAACGTTGGTAGCCTTACGTATATTAAGTGTTTTCTTTTCATTTCAAGTCCACTGAAATGATAACGTAGGTAGACAATCATCAACTACAGCTAGAAAAGCTTTAAGGAAACATTGCAAAGAAGAAACTAGATTATGCTGACACAGGGCAGAGTGAGAAAGGAAAGATAAGACATTACTGGAAAGAAAAAGAAGAAGAAAAAAAAGATTAATAAATAGCCTTTAAGTTTAAACTAAAACAGAGTAGAAAGAAAAGCCTTGTTTCTCATGTAAGCATCATAGCCAATACCTAGAAATGCCATGGTTTAGTTATAACATCTCAGCAACCTTTACTATGTTAAAAGAAAACTGTTTAGGGCAGCTGTAGATTAGGAGCCTTAAATGGGCATTTAATTTTAAATTAATAAAACAGTTATGGTATGTGTTAAGAAAAGTTATGGAGGTTTGCTTAGTATATTTAATTAGTGTAAAAGAGATAAATCTAGTTGCCATGTAATGAACTGAGAACTGCAGATACAGTAAATGTGTACTTACGTTCCTATTATTAATGCATTAAACTTGTAAGAATGTTTAGGAATTTAATTAGCATTTAATAAGATAGTTATAGCAAATTACTGTAGTTAGATGTTAATTGTAAATTAATATTTTTAGTATTTAATTGATATTAACTAATTAATTACTGTTTATTGCATGGCAACTAGATTTATCTTTTATAGAGTTATTAAATCTAAATTAAAAGTTCTATTTTAAGTAGTCTATTCAATTAAAAAATATATAGTCTAGGGGATTTTCAAGGTTTACATTCGTGCTGGAATTGGGTGATCTTTGGGTCTTAAATCAGAAAAATAAATTATATAACATAAGGAGATTAAGTATCTCTACACAGGAGGAATATTCCTGTAGATAATCCCAAGAAAATGAAATTACTCAACTGAGTAGAGAGGGAAAAAAAAAAAAAAAAACAAAAAAAACAAAAAAAACACTTGCAAAACCAACCAAAACTTGTCTAGGAGTAACAGAAGAGTTTTCACATCATACTTGGGAATAACTTTCCAGTAACCCAATGACATGGTAGAGAAGAAGATAAGCAATCAGATTTTCATAGACCCTGTATATGAGCTAATTGCTTTAAAATACTCACCACAGAAAATAAATATTGTTTTGTGATTGTGGAATATTTTGGAATTTCTTGTCTTTACTTAAATTGAAGTTACACTGTTCTGGATCTCCATTCAGTGTTGCTCATTTGCATTACGCTAACTCTACAGAACCAGTTATATGTAATGATAAAAGTTTATAAGACTAATTTCAGAGAGAAATGCAGTTTTACAAAAATTAAGAATGTATCATAAGTTGTTTAGTCTACAGATATGCCAAAGAAGACATTGCATTTACCTCCTAGGTCTATATTTCAACACAAGGATTAGGTACCTAAAGCATGATTAATAGTTTAGATAGATACTGTCCCTTTGCAAACTGATTGCCAGCAATGCGTGCACTCTGCAAACAATTCCACTCTTGAAATTAAAAACAGATGCAAAATACAGTCAAATCCTAGGGACTATGGTTCTAAACATGTCATGCTGATTTTTTTATTACATTCATTGTTATCTGAATCCTTCCTTTAGCCATCAAGAATTTTATTGCAAAGCTACATTAGCCTTTTATAATTTCTTTAATTTTTCCTTGGTATTAGAAGAATATTTTAGTGTAATTTAATTTTAATCCTTTTTATATGTCAATTTTTCCTCTAACACATAGATATATTCAACTACTCTTTCACATTTCCATTGTCTTAGTGTAAATAAAAACTTGATCTCACACAAACCATCAGCAAAACTTACATAGATATGAGTAGGCCAGGGATTTTTACTGTTTCTTAATTCTCCAGTACTCTGAATTCTCCATTGTTGAAAATGAATGTACTTATTTTTTACAAATTACTTCATAGTCCACTTACTTTACATTCATGTGTCTGAACAAATGGTATTTTTATAATCTTTTTTATCAATCCTTCCTTAAAAAACAAAACAAACAAACAAACAAACAAACAAAACAAGAAAACACTTTATTTTCTAGATAATCCTTCCATCTGAATCATGACTTCACTACATTCCTAACTCAAGAATCTCTTTGGTGATTCATGTTTAGATGTATTTGTCACCCACCAGATGGTTGCATAGTTAAAGTATCCCATGAGCACAATGCCTTGAGATTTCAAACTCCAGAATAGTTGGTCCAAGAATTTTTCATACTTGTTTTCTTCAAGTCTTCAGGGTTTATAGCAGATGCTACTTATTTGAGTGCAACCATACCTCTCACTACCTTATTGTCCTAACTGATTTAGTAAGTATTTTAGTTCTATATTTCTAAATGCAAAGTAGGATTTAAATTACATGTTGATTCATCTGCCAGTGTATGAAAATAACTCCTCTAAACTGAAATTTCTAGTCATCTTTTTTCCTGGAGGATTACATTCTTCTGTACGAAAACAAAACTAAACTAATAGTAACTAAACTAAACTAAACTAAACTAAAATACCTAAAGTAAGAACATACAGACTTTTTTTTAATAAAAAATAAAAAATCTGAAGTTTCTAACTGCATTCTTTCTTTAGTTATTTTGTACACTGATTCAGTGTCCATTTAGCCCACTGTGGTTATAAAAATCTAGGTTGGCAACATGACTATATGTAAGGAAGTTATATAACTTCACATTCAGCTACTTTTGCTTTCCCATCTGGACCGATTACTCTAAAGTTTGACTAGAGTCCAGACCAAATCTTCTGAATATTGTTGTTGAGATATAGCCATACAAAGCTCATATACAGAGTATTTAAATTAGGGAGGTAGATAATGCATGTGCTTGAGGTTACTAAGGGCCCTATGTAATTATTACATTTTGTGTTGATTGTCTTGCTTAGAATAATATATATTTGTATCATATGTATATATTTTCTTTTTCCTTTCCTTTCCTTTCCTTTCCTTTCCTTTCCTTTCCTTTCCTTTCCTTTCCTTTCCTTTCCTTTCCTTTCCTTTCCTTTCCTTTCCTTTCCTTTCCTTTCCTTTCCTTTCCTTTCCTTTCCTTTCCTTTCCTTTCCTTTCCTTTCCTTTCCTTTCCTTTTTTTTTTCTTTTTTTTTTTTTTTAGATTGAAATTTAAATATCTTTAGGAGAGATTGTAAGAGCTTAATTGTTTTAAAATACTACCAAACATATTTAAGCTGAAATACAAAAAGCCTTTAACAAAAATTCTTTAAAAGCTTTTTCAATTGTAACATCACCAATCTGCAACTCAAGACCTAGAGACGGCAATCCCCCCGAATCATGCTACAGTTAATATGTACTTACTAATAAAATTCATCAAGCATTCCAAATGTATATGACACAAATATATAGCATTCGGTATGAAAAAGTTCATCAAGAGTTGGAAGTAAAACTGAACAAATTCATTATAGTCTTCTTCCATGCCATGTTTTCCCCTGTCTCCTTAAACCATTTCACAGTGAATGGTTTCCTGTGTGCTCTGTTGCAGATTTATTCTTCTCTTGATGCATGCATGTAACTCCCCATTAATGTTAGTAGGAATGAGATTTACGTATGTGCACTGAGAGGAGAACAGACCCCATGGTATTTTATTCGCCTATACAGGATTATAGCCTCTGAGGATAGATTTGATTTTTTTGTTGTTAGCAAAAAAGCAGCTTGACAAGTAGCTTTTTGATTGATAATACACTGGGAGTCATAATTTATATAATCTTGCACCTGCTACTGAACATAAAGGTCACTTTAAAAGGTGTGAGCTGTGTGTGCTGGGGCAGAGCATAAACTAGAGGGTCAGTTTTCAGTAGTTACCGTATGATGGGGAAACAGATAAAAAATCCTACCAGTGCTGATAAAATTGAAAATATCATGGCAAGCATTGTAATTAACAGCAAGTTTCCAGAACTTGACATTCTGAGCAAGTGTCATTCCCTAGGTTATTACAGAGGGAATTAGAGTAGCCTTTCACTGTCAAACTGATATATATCATTGGAATATTGCTTAAGAAAAAGTACCATTTGTGATGTATTTTCAGGATTTAAGCATCTGCTGAATTCCATCTCTTTCTATCATCTTCTGAAAATAGGTATACATCTCAAAAGGTCTCTATTTTGGGCACTGAGTAGATTCGGTATTTCAGCATTTTTCTATATTGTAAAAAAATTATTCTGCTCTGTGTGTAAGAACTCTCACACACGGCATCAGCAAAACATTCCTAAAACTTAAATATTTTTGGGGTAAGATTAGTTTCATGAAATGTATTCTAAATATATTTCACTGTATACAGTCATTTTTCTAAGGAATCCCATTCATACGGTGGGGGAAAATAAATAAATAAAGCTTTCAGACCATAATGTAAGATGCTTTTTTCTATTATTGCTTTCTTTCTCTCTCTCTCTCCCCTCTATTAGCCTTTCAAATATGTAAGGAGGTAACAAATGTCTGTGCAAAGTGTTATTGGGAGTGAATCCAAATTATTAACCTTCTTGTTGTAACCTTCATCTCCTGCTGTCACCTACAAGCTGTAAGGCACTGTACTTTCAAGGAAATAAGATATTAATCTTTCAATTTTTTCAGTCAAACTTTACTTGTATGTGTACTAATATGTCTATATACCGTGGTTCTAGTTATTATCTGTGCACAATTTGCTGTAATTTTTAATTATAAAATGAATAGGGTTAATTTCATCTCAAGTTTCATATTTGGAAAGAATCCAAAAGCTGGAAAAAAGATTATTATTATTATTATTATTATTATTATTATTATTATTATTTAATTTTCTTGTGGGGCTTTGATCAGCTTTCTCCAACCTCTTAATATGAGCCAGTCTTGAATATGTTGGATGACTTTTACTTCGATATTGATGATTAAGAGTTCTGTGCTAATTTGGGATTTCCACTTCATATTGGTTACTGTTGAATTCCTCTGTTGATTTGAATCATTTTGGGGGGTCCGAAACAGAATCAAGCTTAGTATTTGGAAGCAATATCTACAACATGGAGTGTTCATTGTCTCCTGTCATGACAAGAGAATGCATTCCTCTTTTCAGGATGGAGAAAGGTTTACAAGAAATTGTTACAAGAAATTACTTCTGACATTAATGGAACAGGGAAAAAATTCACTTTCCATAAAAATAACTGCTCTTAGACCTAGCTATGTCTTCATAGATCACTATGGTTTACAAATGACCTACAATAAATTAAGTAGACACCTCTGTTATGGGGATGAAAGTCTTGACAACACTGATTAGTTATGGCAATTATTTTAGAGCTTTACCCTGTTTGCCAGACTTTTCTTGTTTCTACCATTTTATCTGCAGTACCTAGTTATGACAAAAATGAAAAAATAAAACTAAGAACTAGAAAGATTTTTGTAATACAAATTATCAATACTTCCATAACTAATGACGGGAAGAAAAACACTTTCCTCACAGATCAGTTGTTTCAATAACATTTTATTAGCTTTATTTCAGTGTCATTAAAATAAACTGTGACTGATTTATTATACAGCAATGATGCTCTCCCACAGGTGAAGCTAATATGAAACAGTATGGCAGTATCTTTTGCTCACATGTACACGGTCAAAGTATGACTCAAGATTATTCTGCTTAGCTTGCCCAAAGATATTTGTTTTCCTTCATAAAGTTAATTCAATTAAATTAAAATACTTTATCCGCTTCTGCATTAACTAGCAAAAGCTTTTATATGCCATGGGCAGTATCCACTAAAATTTCCATTGTTTCTAATATTTTTCTTCAATATTGTTCATAAGAATTTACATTTTACTCAGATTTGACAAAGAATTGTAAAATGTTATAGCATTAAATATCTTAATTGGTTGTGTTTCTATACAAAATATCAGATATTATTTTAATTCATCTTACTAAATGTTCATTATCACACAATAAAATAACTAAATAGAATATTATTTATATGTATTTTTCATTTGGGATGTATATCCTCATACAATTGTCTTTTTTGTACGCTACTGCATGTTCAATTGATTCAGGAAAGACCAGAGGGATTTTTCATGGAAGCGCAAATGTAACACCATACTTTATGGTTGAGGATAGTTTATGAGAGAAAGATTTTTGTGCCTTAGCGGTAGAGCATGAGAACCAGTTTTTAACACTAGCATTGCCAACTCTCAGGCTGATTATCCAAACCTTTGTCTATGACATGTGAAGTTATTATTCATTATGTTAATGTAAAATAATGAACAACAACAACAAAACTACTTAGAGGATTGAATAATGACTCCATGTTTTCTAGAAAATAAAAAATGTTACAATCATTAGCCAAGGTCAAAATGACATAAATACATCACAGGTCCTACAGCTCAGGGAAGAAAATAACAGCTTAATGAGATTATGGAGTAAGATTCAGCAATTACTTAAAAAGTAAATATAAAGATTTCTAGCACTGGACTCAGTTTACTTTCTTTTTCACAGATTTTTGAAAAGATAGCTATATTGTTCTGTAGTTATATACTTCCATAGTTATATTACAACTGTAGTTCTGTATCTTCCTTGACAAAAATATTCATAGTGTGTTTTTTTTCCTTAATTTTTAAACTGTTATGGAAAACACAGCAATGATCATACTAATTCAACCCAACTAGGGATATCTACCTATTGTTAAATAGGAACTAATTTCCTGCCTATGGAAACTAATGAAAATTGGGGGAGGGGTGTGGCAGGATTTAATATAAATTGTTAATGTAAAATTAAGTTATCAGAATGCAGAAGAATCTCAGAATCACTGATGTTGGAAGACATCTTTTGAGATCACTTAGTTCAAGACCCCTGTTCAAACTAACTCAGAGCAGGTTGCCCAGGACTGTTCCCTGGCTTTTGTATCTCTCCAGGGAGGAAGACTCCACAACTTCTCTGGTAAACTCATTCTAGTGTTTGACTACTATGAGAGTAAATAAATAAATATAAAAGCAAAGAATTAATTACTTAATTAAATGAAAACTCTTGAGTTCAGATGGGGTTCTGTGTGTTTTAATTTGTTCCTGTTGTTTCTTGGCCCATCACTGAGCATTTCTGAGTAGAGTCTGGCTGCCTCTTCTTCATTCTCTCCCTTTATCTATTACACACAACTATAAAATCCAACCAATCATTCTCTTCTGTAGTTCCGTATCTCTCAGCCCCTCTTCATATGCTCCATTTTCTTTTCATACTTCTGACCTTTTACTAAGCTCACTCCAGTATGTCCAGGTGTATCTTCTGGGGAGCCCAGCACTGGACACAGCACTCCAGGTGTGCTGCATCAGGGCTGAGTGGAGGGTAAGGAACACCTCTCTTAAAAGGAATTGCTGTTCTGGTCTCCACTATAGCAGTTCTGGTCTCCACAATATAAAAAAGGATAAGGTCCTTGAGAGCATCCAGAGGAGGGCAACAAAGATGGTAAAAGGGCTAGAAGATATATAGAACGAGAGTTAGGTTGTCTTGTCTGGAGAAAAGAATGCTGAGGTGACCTCACTGCTCTCTACAACTTCCTGAGGAGGGGAAGCACAGAGGGACATCTCTCCACAATTGATGACAGGACATGGGGGAATAGCACAAAGCTGTGATGGGGAAGGTTCAGATTAGACATTAGGAATTATTTTTTTTTTTTACTGTGAGGGTGATCAAACACTGGAACCAGCCTCCTAGAGAGCTGGTTTATGCCCAGTGCCTGTCAGTACTCAAGAGGCATTTGGACAATGCTTTAACTTTTGGTTATCCCTGAAGAAATCAGTCATTTGGACTGGATGACCTTTGAAGGGCTCATATTTTTCCTAGTCTTCCTTTTCTTCGGGCTTTGATTCTGAAAAAAAATCAATAATTCCATATTATAACACTACAAGAAAAATCTCTCAAATCCAAGCACATATTGTTCTCTGTTTGTTGCTGATAATAGCTGACAAGGTGAAAAGAGAAAACAGTACTTTCTACAAAATCTTTGCTTCTTCTTTTTTTTTTTTTTTTTTTTTATATGTAAAATTCTGCAAAATGAAATAATGAAAAAAAAATCTTTAAACTTGAAATAACTTTAGCTCATGCTTGGATGTAGCTGGAGGGACAATATTTTAGCTATAAAAAAATATCTGTATAGATGTATGGTAGGATTGATGATTAAAAAAAATAAATTACTGGGAATTTGCAGAGACACCCACCCACTCACCCAATTTATTTTTCAATTTTTCTTTTTCAATTTTTTCAATTCCAATTTCTTATAACTTGAACAACTACCAAGCAGAGACCAACTTTATATTTCATGAGGTAAAACATCCTTTCCTTTTCAATAACCACAAGGTCTGCAAAAATAAAAGCCTATATTGACAGCTTCCAGATTGTCCTAGACGTAGCCTTTGTTTCAAACTAACCATTTTGTTTACTGCTAAACATTAAAATAACTATTGTATTAAACTATTTTTCTGCCATGTCTTCGATTTTATTCAGAGTAAGTGGTAAGAATCATACCTCCTCTATTCAGAAATTACTTCTCTACATATTTGTCCTTCATGACAGAACCAAAAGTTGTTCACTAGAAGTGAAGGACCATTTAATGTGTACCCAATCAGAATTAGGCAGTTAAGAAACAATGTTCTCTTCATTTGAAGGTTGAGTCTCTCATTGGAGGGTACCTGTTTTTCCACCGTTTCTAATTCCTTCTCAGTTTAAAGATGAAATAGACCTGCAAAAATGATCAGTCTCTTATCCTCTGTATTGTACCGTGGAAAGGTAAGAATTATAAGGCTTTACATATACTTGCTTAAGCTTTGAACTCCGTGTTTTACCTGTATGTATGCATATATATGCAGAATTCATAAACAAATTATGTGAAATTCAAAGTTGGTAAAGTAGTGTTATTTTTAGTGAAAGTACAACATATGGATTCTGTTCAGTAATGTATGGGTGTGGCTAAGAAAGCCAAAGCTCACATGGTGAAGGACATGAATGGAAACAAAAGAGGTTCTACGTGTTCATCAACAACAGAACACATAAGAATACATGTAGAATACACTATTTTACATATGTCAAAATGCAGAACACAACACAGTATTGTTCTGATACATATATTTATATATATACAGAAATAGGAAACTAATTCAGATTAAGAAGAATATACTCTTCTCTGAGGTCCAAGCATATGCTCTAGCTTCCCATTAAGTGAACTAGCTTTTTTTTTTTTTTTTATCAGAACAAATGAGAGTAACTGAAAATAAGAAGGATGTTATATCAGAAAGCAATTTGGCCCACATCAATACCTTGCAGATTAAGTTCTTTGTAAGAAAATGTCATGTGAATCTTCATTTGACAAGTCATGGTCATAATAGCATGGAGCTCCCCAAGGAACCCAAAAGGTCTTTTGCCTTCACTATATCTTCAAAAACACATGAAACCAAATGCAAAATGCAGTGACATCAGTGGTCTATAAAACTGTGACCTTCAACTTGATGGATTTAGAGTAATAAAAGGCCTCAAAAGCAGCTGACATATAAACATATAGTGTAGTTGTAAGGAAAACCCACTTTGGTGTATAATGAGAAAGAAATTTAATATTATGTTTACAGATTCCACAGGCTTTGCTGTTCTAGGTTCACCTGAGCACATTTCCAAACTGAAGAGACCACCATATTGGAGGCAGGTCAGTGAGTGGGAGATGTTAGATTACTTGTATATAAACTTGGGAAGAAGGGTGATGCTTAAAAAGCAGCAACTGAAGGCATCTGAGGGGGGAGGAGGAAAAGATATATTTCTGAAAATATAGCATTAGTTATATATCAAAAATAAGATTCTGCAGGGAAAACAAACAAACAAACAAAACACTTTTGTAATAGTAGCATATAGGGTTTGAAATTGTATTTCTAGATTACACTTGCTGATCATTTCTGTGAAATAAAGCTAAGAAATTAATTTAACTGAAACAGTGAGACAATGAAAGGACAGTGCTTCCAAAACAAGCATCAGCCAGAAATCCGTCCGTGCAACACCCTAGTGAAGTGGTGAAACTCCCCAAAATAAAATAAAATAAAATAAAATAAAATAAAATAAAATAAAATAAAATAAAATAAAATAAAATAATGACAAGAGTGGCCAGCAGCATGTTGGGACAGGGAAACTGCTCCCTCCACTGGAAATTCATAGAAGCCAAGATACAAGCTCCAATTCACTTTGAAGATCTTTGCTAAATTGGATCTGAATTTGAAAAGACAGTCTGATGCTGACAATATTTTAGAACAAAAACAGTTACTCCCATTGCCTAAAAATAACAGGTCTTATCTGATTTTCTAGACATACTTCAGGTGAAGTCCAATTAAAAGGGGTCTGATTATAGAAATTTGTGAAAAACATTCAGTACTCTTACACCTCACAGAATCCTATAAATTGTCTACTACTTCCATGTAATCACACTATGTAATCTACTACCTAAAATTTTGAATGATCATGGAATTAATGTTTATTACATATAATTTAGTTTAAATGCATGGAGGCTTCTCTCTTAATATGTAGAAATCAGAAGTTCTGCATGCATTTTAATTTATTACATACACAATTTATATTCAGATACATATATGTTTGATTTACTTGTAAAAATATAATGACATATTTTGTCTGTGTTTGGCTGCAGTTCCACTCTGAGTCCTTTGCAAGCACAAGATTTCCAAATTTAAAGTTATTTGCATGCAGGGGATGCATCCTACAGTTCTACTAACATACGACATTTTTCTAAGCCTTTCATCTATCTATATAGGTTCTTATGTAATCACCACCTTCACAGTATCTAAGGAGTCTAATGACTCCTTGTTCTGCCAGGTTTGCACTTAGAGCTTTTTATTGCCAGTCTTTAGAAAGGCGTTTGAACTGTGGCAGGTAGGACAATCCAAAGACAGATCTCATTTCAAAGTATTCTGAAGGGAATAGCTAGTAAAGAAGAGCAGTGATTGATGCAATAGAAGACATAAGAGGATTTTCCTTTTTTTTTTTTTTTTTTTAAACTAGCTACAAAAAAGTCTAGATTCGACTTCAAACTTGAAAAAAAACTTGAAGTGTTAAAGGGGACTCTTAGATCTGATCATCTCAAAGCTCCTAATCTATGCAAAAAGTGGGCATTGATGTAAAAATAGTGCATGTATGAACAACTCAGAAGCATAGTTAAAGTTCAATGTGTATTTGTGGGTCTCAGTGCTTTGAAAATGCTTGTGAGACTTGCAGAAGGTGAGAACAGTCAACAAACCATTTTGTGAGAGAAAGCAGACTTTTTTTTCATTTGTTGCATACTACATTTTCTTTCTATATTGGAAAACAAAATTCAGAGAAGTGAGAGAAAATTATAAAATTTGTTTGCAAAGCCCATCTTCCTGCAGTACTACTAAGTTATATAATTTTTATTTTAAATTATTGTTTTTCAAGATATTTAGTGTCAAGATTATCAAAAGGATACTATCCATTATCCTGGCCACATCTCTTTAAGTGCATTCTGTCTCATGCAGTTAAATAGGTAAGTGCCTGAATTTTATTTTCACACTTATACCTGATTTAAACATTTTTGTGAACAGAAAATCAGACCTTTAATTGCATAAGTGGGAATTTGACATTTTGATAGAAGAAACATTTAGTGTTCACCTTCCATTACTTTAAAGCACAGGTTATTAGAAAAATAATGAGTCATTATTCCCCTCAAGAACTGAAATGAAAGGGAATTTTCTTGGTCAGCACTTCTAAGGTACAATCTCATCATTGTTGTATTGAAAAGCTAAACATTTTCTCCCAGACCTTCACAACTGCATTGGCCAGAAGAGACCTGAAACACAGAGTAAAAAGTGGGTTACAAAATCACATTTATTCTTTTTTTTCAAAAGACAACAAAATACAAAGTCAAGTCATAGTAAATTATTCTTTAAAGATAGACATCATGATAGCCTAGCAACCTGATGCAGTGATTCTGAAAATAAAATAAAATAAAATAAAATAAAATAAAATAAAATAAAATAAAATAAAATAAAATAAAATAAAATAAAATCCTGTCAAATGAACATTATTAATTTTGTAACTTTTAATATAATAGAACCATTTTACTGTAAGGTGTTTCTCTACAAAAACTGATGCATCATGATGTATGGAAGTCTTCCCAAGAAGAACCCTTCAAAGAATGAATGTTGTCTTACATAAATATATATGTAAAGAATTGAAGTACATAATTATGGTACTATAAAATATTATTATGCTATATATGGATAGATATATATTTTTTCAGAACCATATATTTCAACATGTTGAGAGTATGGCATAAAATAAATAAGTGGCATATCTCTGCACAACAGTGACTTCTTTCATATCACATCTTAATACCAGGGATACTTTCTTGCTACAAACATTACACTGTGGATATACTCGGGGCACCGTGGTGTCACAGTGTAAGAGAGCAACTAGAAATATGTGAAAAAATAAATAAATTAAAACCATGATCCTAACATACACAAGAACATATTCAGCATCTTGTTCTTGACTCCAGTCCAAATATGATTAGTCTGTTTCACTGGTGCCTTTTCATTTCTTGTCTATCTGAAAAAAAAAAAAAATATATATATATATATATATATATATATATTAAAAGATGTAATATTTAAAGGCAGCTGATAAGAAAGATGGGGAAAGACTGTAGCAATGGGCCAAGCAGGAATGGTTTTAAACTAGAATAGCAAGGATTTCGATTAGATATTAGTAAGAAATTCTTTATTCAAATGATTATGAGGTACTGGAATGGGTTGCCCAGAGAAGCTGTAGATGCCCTGTCCCTGGAAGTGTTCAAGGCGAGGTTAGATGGGTCTTTGAGCAGCTCGATCTAGTAGGTGTCCCTGCCCATGAAAGGGTGTTGGAACTAGATCTTTAAGGTTACTTCTAATTCAAACCCTTTTATAATTCTATGATTCTCTACATAATTAAATACGTATAATTAAATATGACTATTGTTAACTAGTTGTATTTTCTAGTTATGTAACTGTATACCTAAATGTAGACAGCTAAGAAAAGGAAATAGCATATGTACAGGAAAATGACTAGAATATACACGTAAATGATGTAATGATTAGCTTTTACCATAATTCAAGGATTTTATGGAATTACCTTCAAACAATGGCTTGTTTGTAACCCTCCTGCATGTGCTAAGTATATAACTACTACTTCCTTTTTAAATAAATATGTGCATTTGTATGTATAACAATAGCATAAACTTGGTTGTGATTTGGATTGTGATCTGGATGACAGTGTTTTTGATCTTTAACTGTTCAGATCCTAGGCTGTATGAAATGGTATTGGGTTTATGTGTCCTGGTTTTGGTAGATGGCCTGAGGGATGCAGAGATGATTTCTCTGAGAAGATAAGCTGAACCCATCAGCATTGTTGGTGGCACTTCTGTGATAGAATAGTAAGGATAAAAAATGCTGTGCAGCAGCTGTGAGGCAAAGGAGTGAGAAATATGTGAGAATGAACCCTGCAGACGGGGAGGGGGTGGAGGTACTGACACTGTAGCAGAGGTTCCCCTGTTGCCCATGAAGAGGTCCATGGTGGAGTAGGCTGTCACCCTGAAGCCCATGGTATACAGCAGCAGAGCTGATAGGTACTCCGCAGCCCATAGAGGACCCCATGCCACAACAGGTGGATATGGCCTGAAGGAAGTTGCAGCCTATCAAGAGCCCACAGAGGAGCAGACTCCCAGCAGAAACTGAGGTCCCATGGCAAACTCATGCTGGACCAGTCTGTTCCCGAAGGACTGCACCCTGTAATACAAACAGATGGTGGAGTGGTTCATCAAAGACCATTCTGTGGGAGGGTCCTTGAGGAACATGAGGAGGAAGCAGCCGGAGAGATGAAATGTAATAAACTGACTGCAATCTCAGTCCCCATCCCTCTGTGCCACTCAGGGGAAGGAGGTTGAAGTGTCAGGTGTGAAGCTGAGCCTGGGAAGAAGAGGGGGGGAAAGGAGGGAAAGTTCATTTAGTTTTGTTTTTATTTCTCACTATCATAATCTGTTATTAATGGAAATTAATTAAATCAATCTTCTTCAAGTCAAGTCTGTTTTTACTGTAATGGTAAGGATGAGCAATCTTCCTGTGCCTATTTTGACCACTGAGTTTTTCCATAGTATTTTCTCCTCATGTTCTGTTCATGAGGGGGTGTGAGAGATTGGCTTGTTGGGTACCTAGCAGCCAGCTGGAGTTAACCCACTGCAGAAATGTATTCTGAAGTAAATGTCCTTTGCAACTGGCTACAGAATAAACCTAGAGCATAAGGATTGAAATGGATGGTCTTTAAAGATGTATAGTTACACAGGATGAATGAAATCCTAAATCCCACAGAAGCCTCAGCTACAAGGAAGTCCAAGAAATGTGAGTGGACCAGTCTTGCTATGAAAAAACAAACAAACAAAAAAGCCAAATTGAAATCACTGAAGAAACTGTTAGTGTTGAGTTTAACCTCCAGTTTACATAGAATAAGTCCTGACAAGTTATTACAGAGACATGAAGAATACTGAGAAAAGTTTAAGATAAGGCTGGTTATACTTACACTAAGCCAGGCGTTCATTTTCCAACTCTGGAGGAATTTTTTCTATGGTTCATGTAATTCAGTGGTTTAATTGTCGGCCAGGGATTCATGTGAGTGTCATGACAAAATCATAGTCATAAAACGAGTTGTATTTCCTTATGCTAAAATACAGGATTCTTGAGATCCACAGTGAGCTTTCTTTAACTATGAATTAATTGGAAACACATATGTTGGGTCGTCCTGTGCATCAAGAACAAACAGAGCTTCCAAGGTTGATTATTTTCTATAGATACTACATCCTCATTGGGCTCTAGCTTTCTACATGAATCTTCATTATCTCCAGTTATTGCACAGGAATTTTAGTAACATCTATCACAGGTTAAGTCTGAAAGAGAAACATTTCTACCTCTCCCCTCGGCTGAAAGACATGCTGCTCTGTATCTACAACTGTCAGACTTTTTCTACAAACTCTCTCACAGCTATGATTAAAAAAACTTACATTTGTATGATGGAATCTTTTTTTGATTGTTTGGCATTCAGCGGTTAGTGTTATCAGGCATCTAAAGTCGACCTTCCCTTCCCTTCCCTTCCCTTCCCTTCCCTTCCCTTCCCTTCCCTTCCCTTCCCTTCCCTTCCCTTCCCTTCCCTTCCCTTCCCTTCCCTTCCCTTCCCTTCCCTTCCCTTCCCTTCCCTTCCCTTCCCTTCCCTTCCCTTCCCTTCCCTTCCCTTCCCTTCCCTTCCCTTCCCTTCCCTTCCCTTCCCTTCCCTTCCCTGCCCTGCCCTGCCCTGCCCTGCCCTGCCCTGCCCTGCCCTGCCCTGCCCTGCCCTGCCCTGCCCTGCCCTGCCCTGCCCTTCGGTATACCCAGTATAGGTTTGTTGAAGTTTATGGTACTACTCCAATTTAAAGAAGTCCTATATTAATTTATACTATTTTAATTCACACAGGATTTGATGGACCCTAATTTCCAATGATCACTACAGTGACAGATATATTGCAGCTATTTTCTTTGTAAGCATAAGGTCACCTGAGGGCTCATATTCTATTACTGTCTTATATGTGTTGGGAAATACTGACTTTTTAAGAGCAAATAATCACTTCATGAAATTTAAAATTGGCATTTGTTTTTGGCTAGTTATGCTCCTGTTGCCTAAGGCTAGATCTTGTTCTCATTTCAGTCAAATGGAAACTAGTCAGTTCCATTTTTCAAATTGTCTGTATTAATACAGAGCTGCAATATTTGGATTGGGACCGAACAAAATAATTATTATTGAAAAGGAAAATGTTCCCCTGCTTTTTATTTTAGGAAACACTAATTAAAATAATTTTCCTGGTTGTATTTTTGAAAACCTAAATTTTTTGATGAGTTAATTTGCCTCTTCTTCCCTAAAATTACTGTACAATAACACTCACACAATTTTTGTTTTGCTGTTATGTTTCCTTGTAAATTTTTTTTTTCAAGAAATAGTGATTATTATATTCTTCATATTGCATGAGAAAGAGGTCTCAATTACTCTACCTTTCCTTCTGCTAAGTGAATCTGTAAAATGTATAAAGAAATTTTCATTAGCATTTCATAGCAATTTGAGAGCATACAAAGCAAGGATTTTAAGGATATGATCAACCCACTTCAGGTGTTTATCGTGTAAATACTGTATGAGCTAGTTGTCTAAATTTAATTAAGAGGCAGTATTCAGAAACAGACGCTACCAATGTGCAGTTCCTCTGACCTCCATTTAATAGCTGCATTTGGATAAGATGCATGACACAAAATGCTTGTTCCTCTCCATTGATTATATGGGGAATCTAAATGATAAGCAGAAATGTAAGTATTTAATTTGTATACATCCATAGTATCCAAAGAACCATCCTACTTTAGATGTTCATATGCTGCATTGCAGGCTGCAGAAAAGGGATCTACTTGCTATTTAGCAAGTCAGTTCATCTTTCTGTTCTGAAGATGGCATAAGTATAAGGGACTTCAGAGATGAACTAGCTTGCCAATGTTACTAACACTATTACTAACACAACAGATATAAACAGCCAGAATTTATTTTCTCACATATTATTCTGCAAACTAGATCACAGAAATACAAAAAAAAAAAAAAAAAAAAAAAAAAAAAGCCTTCAAAACCAGTTCATTACTGTTGGACTAAATCACTTGTATCACAGAAATCACTTCAGTCCATTTAAGGACATTGCTGTGGTAGCTCGTATATATCTATTCTTTTAGAAAAGCAGTAGTCATATACTATGTAAATGGCAAAAAAAGAATCTGCTTTAAATTTTGAAAAATTCAGATATAGATAGATTTGATGACAGTCTATTTTTAATCATGATACGTACAGACATATTAGCAGTGTCTGGAGAGATATGAAACAATTTATATATGACTTAAGAAACTCTTCAGGCCAATAGTTTTTCTAACTTCCACTAATAACTTCTGGTTATTTCTCTAAAAACAAACAAATAATAACACATGCTAATAGAATATTTATATAAAGAAAAAAAAATTAAGGGTGGAAGAAAATATACCATTAACATTAGAAAGTGTATTTATTTGAAACTGCAAGGACCTAAATCTTATTATAGAGCATATGCCATGGAAATCAGAACCCTCACACTTGGAAAAAGGCTACATATCACTTTCAAATGGTTACTAACACTGTATAATATTACTTTATGTAATTTCACTTGACTCGATTTAAGAAGATTTACTTGGGAGAAAATAAATGGGAACATTCCTAAATATCCTTTTCTGATTATATTACATTCTATGATGATTCATTAAAAAAAAGTCCATAATTCATAAGAATTTTGTAACCATATTTGCCCACTCGTATTTACAGGCATAATTGCTCCAGTTATAAAAATTTTTCAATTATATGCCTAATAATATACGGAAAGGTTCCTATAAAGAGTGAAGAGCTGACTATCACATGAAAACACAGCACAAATGAACTGTTTAGAAGCTTTCAGGTCTTCTCCACTTATGTATAACAGTGTAGGTTATGCCACATTGACAGAGGAATGTAAAATTTTCAATTTTGGTTGATTATTTTTATGTTTGTTTTAAATAATGATGATGATGATGATGATTGATGATGATGATGATGATGATGATGATGATAATCATAATAATAGTAATAATAATAATTTGTTATATGCCTCAGTTTCCTTCATTTACTACAAGAATATTTTACCAAAAATAATCAGACAGACAGACAGATAGGTTGATTGATTGATTGATAACTGAAATACAATAAATTGTTTCAAGCCTCAGAAACCAATTGGGTTCAAACTCTGGGTAAAATTTCAAGTTTTATTTTATTTGAACCTATTCACCCACTCTTAACTGAAAAATAGGTTGATAAAACATCTAATTTGAGATATGCATAAATTGTAAAATAGTAAGAGTGAAGTATATATTCTGTAGTTCCTGACAGAAAAAAGTCTCACATATGGCTTAGGCTAATGGACAATAAATTTATTACTAGAAGAAATTACAAATGTTGCTGAACATGGTTATGACATAGAGATGAATCAAAATATAACAGAAATATGAATAACAGAACATTTCATCTGATATTTTGCAATAGTTATCTTGTTGGAGGAAACTGTGAAGCTTGATTGAACAAAAGATAAAGTTAATACTACCTAATAAGAACAGACCATTATAGATCAGTGAAACTGCAAAACAGCATTATATGACAAGGGGCAAGTCACATTATCTAAATTAACATTTTTCCAGCATGAACAAGAAGGGCCACTGTAGGAAAATGAGAGCTAAATAGTGTGGCCTGCATTTAGTCAACCTGAAGTAATTATTAATTTATGGTTGTCTGTGATTTTAATGAAAATGAAAGCTGAGAGGAAAGAATTGAGAGAGATAATGTGCCGTGAAATTGAGTTTCATTTATTTGGACGCCACTTTTCTTTTTTCTTTTCTTTTCTTTTCTTTTCTTTTCTTTTCTTTTCTTTTCTTTTCTTTTCTTTTCTTTTCTTTTCTTTTCTTTTCTTTTCTTTTCTTTTCTTTTCTTTTTCTCTTCTCTCTTCTCTTCTCTTCTCTTCTCTTCTCTTCTCTTCTCTTCTCTTCTCTTCTCTTCTCTTCTCTTCTCTTCTCTTCTCTTCTCTTCTCTTCTCTTCTCTTCTCTTCTCTTCTCTTCTCTTCTCTTCTCTTCTCCTTTCCTTTCCTTTCCTTTCCTTTCCTTTCCTTTCCTTTCCTTTCCTTTCCTTTCCTTTCCTTTCCTTTCCTTTCCTTTCCTTTCCTTTCCTTTCCTTTCCTTTCCTTTCCTTTCCTTTCCTTTCCTTTCCTTTCCTTTCCTTTCCTTTCCTTTCCTTTCCTTGAAAGTGGTAGTAGTACTCTTACACTTCCTTAGTGGTAGTAGTACTCTTCTTTTTCTATCCTTTTAAACTGTCTTCATCTCAACCCATGAGCTTTCACTTTATTAACTGAAAATAAGTATCCACTTATCTCTGTTCTCTAAATTGTGTTATTCCAGTGCAAGGTGCATATGGGGGTGCAAATAAATCTCTAATCTGTGTACTTAGTTGTCCAGGTATGAGACTGCTGTGGTCATTAAGACTTATACGCATATTAACACAGAACAGAACCTGAACAAATACACATTGCTATGAAATCAAGGGAGGAAGTCAAGAAGAATCTATGTAATCTTACAGGATGAGAATAGACTGGAGAGTTACATTAAGCACGTGAGACTATGAGTGAAAAGATATTTAGACATGTTTGCTACTAGCCTTTTTCATTGTTTTACTCTATAAATACCAGTTTGCACCTTCAAACACGTGAACATTCTTGAATGTCTGACCCAAAATGTTCAGAAATTAAGTTCACTAATAAAGATATATTGTTCACAGCAGATGGGAGAAAAAAAAAAAAAAAAAAAAAAAAAACTTATAGAGATTTTTTTTCTTAAAACTAAGATTTCTGATAATTTTCTAATAATTGTGAATCCTTTCCTTTCTCTTTCTCAAACTCAAATTTTAAAATCTTTAAAGTAGTGGTACTATGATAATATCCTGTAAAATATTAGCCAGGAAATGGTATATTTCCAAAAGAATTAAGGAGATACAGATGATATGACAAACGCTCATGGATTTTTAAGGATTTATTGTGTTCTAAATTGCCAGGTCATCCCTGAAAAATTCCCATTACTTTAAAATCTACTGAGATTTAAATATTTAAAATATATTATTTTACATATTCTTTCCTTTCTCTACAGTCACATTTCACTTCATTCTTGATAAACATTAATCGGCCTGTTTAGACTTAAAAGTAATTTCTTTTGAAGTTTTGTGTGTTGGTCTGAAGGGAAGTATTATCATTTCCCTTTACGTACACAAACAATGGTGAAGTGCGATATTCACTGCAAATAAAAATAGTCCATTAATAACAACAATATAGAGCACTTACATGAGACTATCTGCAAAGCACTTTACGAACAATAACCAATTAATCTTCTCTAATCACTCAGTGAAATCCATTCATTAACTAATGGATCCCAAATCTTTAATGCAATAATAAAGTTCTAACAATATACCTGAGGCTTTTTTTTTTTTTTTTTTTTTTTTCTCCAGCAGAAATTCTCATTTCACTGACAGTTATGGTGGCTGAGCAGAAATGTGGGGTGACAATTGCTTGGAGCTAGAGTCTGTAAAGTTTTACTCAATAATTTCAACCCCTAGAGCAACAGGTACCTGGTCTTGACTGACAAAGGCTCTTATCATAACTGCCAAATTAATAATAATGAAAAGAAAGGGACTTGCCAAAGTGAAACTCAGGGTACTTCAGAAAAACAAAACATGAATTCAAAATGTTTATTTCATATTTCTTAAAACCCCTATAAAATGGTATTCAGGATACCTACACCTTATAAATTAGCACTGGAAGTTTTTTGTTTGTTTGTTTGTTTTCTTAAATATCTCTGCAATCCTTGTTAGAGAGACTATTCTTGTGATTTTATGGTATTTTTCACATTATATGACACAAATACAAATGTACAATTCTATGATAAAATTGCTCTAAAGGAAGACAAGGGTAATTGCATTTATAAATGCAATTGCTGGTAACTTCTGCAGCCTATGCAACATCCTTCTGTTCCTTGGAGATACAAGAGATTTTTAGCAATGTCTTCTGACAGGAGATTAGGAATATGAAGTGATATTTCCACTTCCTAAATTTATCCCTCTAGGCTGGGAAGCTTGTAACACATTTGTTTAGTTTAAAAAAAAAAAAAAAAAAAAAAAAAAAAAAAAAAAAAAAGTGTTCTGAAAATCTATCCAGGATTCAAATGTATATACTCAGTACCTAAAGTTCATTTCAATGTTATTTATGCATTCTGTCCAAGGGTAAAGATATGGTACAGGACTTACAGGACATCTGCTGCAACTTTCCGGAGCAGCAGATGGGGCCTGGATGAAAAACCTCCTCAGCCTTTAAAATGGCAGTTCCCTTTATTTAGGGAAACAAATGCTTTATGTTCTGTGCCTCTTGGCAGGAGCATCTGGTGAACCTCTTGTCTACCAAAGAAGTAAAGGAATGCTCGCACAGCCATGAGATCCTGAGTTTCATATAAATTTTCTAACACTTAAGAGTAGCTGATTTTATGATGTGTTGGTCACAGCTGTATATGCAGTATCTTCATTTTATTTTTTTAATTCTTTGACTAACATTTGGCCAAAAACTTTTCCCAATTTATTATTATTATTATTCTTATTATTATTATTATTATTATTATTACTACTACTACTACTACTACTAGTAGTAGTAGTAGTAGTAGTAGTAGTAGTCCTTTTCTTGTAATCCTTATAAGCAAGTATAATTCTAATCATTGTTCTAGTTGTGGAAATATGTGTAATGTTATGATATAATGTCCCCACATGCAGTGATCTCATCTTTTATTCTTTTATACAATTCTTTCCAAGGACTTCAGTTCCCCCACCCCTCCTGTCAATGCATTCCCTCAGTGCTGCAAGAAAAAAAAAAAAATCCAACTCAAAGGCTTTCTCATTGTCCTTCAAAATTATTCCTTTTGCTTTATATAGGAAAAGGACAATGTATTCCTTAGCTACATTCCTCGGTTTGTATTCATTATCACTTGGAGCCAAATTTGGTGTCTCAGAATACTCGGCATTCTTTGCCCAGATCAACAAAAAATTTAAAACTTGAGCAGCTAACAGCTGAAAGGCCATATTCGTTGTCTATGGTAGTTTAGGCTTAAGAGAGTAAAAAAATTCTTAAAGGTTGTGTTCTACACTTCTATCAGCTTGAATCCCTCACCAAAAATATTACAGCTTCCCATTGCTGGTTGTCTGACTTCCAAAACACACAATTTGAAATACAAACCAGATTAACCAGAAAAAGTATTTTGTGCTAATTTTCACTATGTGTAGTAACATAAAGTAAATATTGAGAAAAAAATACACTAAAACTCTATACATTTTTTGAGCTTCCCATTGAATCACTTACTCTATTGACAGATTATGTCTCTTTTATCAGATTACAATGGACAAATGTTTCTTGTTACTATCTACTTATTGGTTTTGCTTTATGACTTTGTGATAAAAGTTTCTAACAAACTTACTATCCTTTTTTTTTTCTTAGAATATTCTGAAAATTAAAAATAATAATAATAATAATAAGGAAGTTGACTTTGATATTTAGCTGTTGCAGAGCAAGATTCACGCTGGTTTTATTATTTGTGTGCATTTTAAAACAGATTCGCTTTGATGCAATGTAATACCATACAGTACAGTAACATAATTAGTCCTGGTAACAGGGATAAAACCCCTAAACCTGTCCCTTAAATTCAGGTGGCTTACTCACATAACAGATATTTATGATCAGTTAATTTTGTAGCCATATGTAAACTACTTATTCATGTTGAATATAATTTATCTACATCTTTTGAATTTTCTAACAGAAATTATAGGTTTAAAAAAATTGAGGAGTGTTCTTGAATATGAAGTTCAGTCTTGTCTTAGCATATTCTGTCGTCATCACTCTCAGTTGCTATTGAAATGTATCCCTACACTCCTCATGTAGGGAAGTCTTTCCTTTTCCTTTAATGGTACATACAAATATTTCCTAAACTCTTTGGAAAAGTGCTATTGGATAGCAGTGTATTCTATATAAAGCTTAGAATTCTATATAAGGCTTAGAGTTATAGAAATAACTCTGAAAGGCGTATAATTTAACAGAATTGGATAGGTTTACAAAACTATCTTTCACAACTCAGCACTTAGTTCATGTGAAAAGTCTTTTACTTTTTCATACCTTTTCTAATATGCACCTGTACATTTGGGGTTCTGTCAGTTGCCCACACAAGGACAAATAGTAGCATCTGAAATACTCTAGGCATTGAAGATATCTATGTAAAATGACAGATATAACAGAAAAACATTGGGAGACTTATGCACTTTGAACAAGTTACTGGTATCCAGGAGGAACAGGTTAAGTCAGCCCTAAAGATAGAGATGGCTGTATTGGGCAGCTGGATTGGGTCTTGATATTCATCCTTGATATCCATTAGACGTTGAAAATACTTAGATATCTTAGTCTCAAACTATTTTCCATCTTTAGCACCTACATTCATGATATAGTACAGAGATGCTGGGAGAGAAACTGGATGCCCACTTTGGTAGGATGAAGTTCTACACAAGCCAACTGGCAAGTTGTTTAGAGCTGAATAAAGGACCACCACTACCTAGGCTGAGGACAAGAATGAACTCTCAATACATCACAGAAATAGTGGACAACCTGATTTTTAAGACCTTCGTGTGGTATAAAACAAATACGTTTCATAGTTTCTAACACTGCTTAATTGCTGACACTTCACACTCAAAGCCTCTGTTTTGACCAAGAATACAAGCTTGATCAGATCAATGCTACATCTCCCTTTGTTCACTCTGAGATGGTGTTAGGTCTTTTAATCATTATGCTGCCATTGGTTCCTGCTTTGTCATCTGTTGTGTTCCAGGACTTATTGATTTATGTACTCATATAATTATAATACAGTTTACAGTCCACAGGTTAACCTTTCCTCTTTATATAGTCTTTAAGAAACTGGGCTGACTGTATGATACAAGTTATTAATTAACCTTGTTGTGATTTTAACCATCAGGCAGTTCAGTGCCACACAACTATTTGCTCACTGACACCAGTGGGATGGGGGAGAGAATCAAGCAAGGTAAACATGCAAAAAATCATCAGTTGAGATGAGAACAGTTTAATAAGGAGGAAGAGGCGGAGGCGGAGGAGGAGGAGGAGAAGGTGGAGGAGGAGGAGGAGAAGGTGGAGGAGGAGAAGGAGAAGGAGAAGGAGAAGGAGAAGGAGAAGGAGAAGGAGAAGGAGAAGGAGAAGGAGAAGGAGAAGGAGAAGGAGAAGGAGAAGGAGAAGGAGAAGGAGAAGGAGAAGGAGAAGGAGAAGGAGAAGGAGAAGGAGAAGGAGAAGGAGAAAGAAGGAGAAGGAGAAGGAGAAGGAGAAGGAGAAGGAGAAGGAGAAGGAGAAGGAGAAGGAGAAGGAGAAGGAGAAGGAGAAGGAGAAGGAGAAGGAGAAGGAGAAGGAGAAGGAGAAGGAGAAGGAGAAGGAGAAGGAGAAGGAGAAGGAGAAGGAGAAGGAGAAGGAGAAGGAGAAGGAGAAGGAGAAGGAGAAGGAGAAGGAGAAGGAGAAGGAGAAGGAGAAGGAGAAGGAGAAGGAGTGATGCACAATGAAGTTGCTCACCACCAGCCAAAAAACGCCTAGTCAGTCCCCAAGTAAAGACAGCCCCCCAGCCAATTCACCCCAGTTTTATTGTCAAGCACATCTCCAAGCTTCTTGTGCACCCCCAACTTCTTTGCTGGTGGGGCAGCATGAGAAGCTGAAAAGTCCTTGACTCAGTGTAAGCACTGTTCAGCAAAAAATAAAACATCAGTGTGTTATCAACATTAATTTCATCCTAAACTAAAACCCAGCACCATACCAGCTACTATGAAGAAAATTAACTCAATCCCAGCAGAAAAAAAAAAAGGACATCTGCTAACACTTCCAGTGAAAGTGTAATTTATATTTTTTTCTATGTATGTTCCATTTAATTATGTCTAAATATGAATGAAAGAGACTTTAATTTGTTGTTTTTATTGCTATTCTCAAAATAAATAAGTCATTTGCTATTCCCACACCCATATGAATCCAGCACAACTGCATTTGAAACTAGCAAATATACATGACTACAATGGACTCTCATGCGTACCTCTCAGATTTCAGAGCTTCATATTTATAACAGAAAAGTGTGCAAATACTGCTTTACTTAATTATCTTATTTCTACCACTTTTCCCTTTCCCTTTCCTTTTCCCTTTCCTTTTCCCTTTCCCTTTCCCTTTTCTCTTTCCCTTTCCCATCTCTTTCCCTTTTCCCTTCACTTTTCCTTTTCTCTTTCCCTTCCCATTTTTTTCCTTCTCTTTCTTTCTCTTCCTCTTCCTCTTCCTCTTCCTCTTCCTCTTCCTCTTTCTCTTTCTCTTTCTCTTTCTCTTTCTCTTTCTCTTTCTCTTTCTCTTTCTCTTTCTCTTTCTCTTTCTCTTTCTCTTTCTCTTTCTCTTTCTCTTTCTTCTTTCTCTTTCCCCCTTTTTCCTTTTATATCAGGCCAGGAAGTATTATCACCTGTTCTTTTATGTCATCCAGCCTATTTTAATATTTTTTTTTTTCAATCTCTTAAATCAAGCTTTAAATTCATGAACATTTACAGATTATTTACCCAGGTTTGAGACTACTGAAGTTCCTCAGGCAACCTCACACAAGAGGGATGATTATTTGGAAAGAAACTATGAGGTACTCTGATTAAGTCTAAGCACTTGACCTTCAAGTTAGAAAGCTGGCTTTGCATAATGTAGAGATGCCTACCCATAATACACACAAAAACAAACATTTCTCTGAAGGCTACTACATATATGTCTGTGTGTGTACGGTTATGTATGTATGTATTTATTTATTTTGTCATCCTCTATAAGGCAAATGCAAGGGAAATATTCCCAGAAAAATATGTTGGGCAACTTTTGCAAAACAGAAAACAGAAATATTTAGATAATGTTGGTGCCATATTTCAAGGCTCAACTACTACATTTTGACCAGCTTTTGCTAAAAATAAAGTTCTTGTTACCAGGGGCATTCTTCAACTAGTTTCAATTTCAAGTTCCCAGCAGTGTTCACTCATATTACAGCTTCTCAAATATAAATGTATTAACCATTCTATGGTTGCTAGAAGTTTGACTTGAAGCTTGAGATACATTTTCAGATGGAAGTTTAATAGAATTTCAAATGTCTTATTTTTTTTCTGACACATATAGAATGGATGAGAATAGTTTTAATGACACTTGTAAGAATTTTTATCTTAGGAGCTCAGTCACTAAAATGATAAAATATTTCCAAAAGCTGTAAAAAAAAAAAAAAATCAACAGTTTTAGTAATGTGATAGTCTTATCAAAATAATACTCTGAGAGCATTCTATGATAATGTAACTTTTAATATTCATTTAATGTTTCTTTTTTAAAAGTAGAGATCTCATTATTATTGTAGTCTTTCTTCACCTTAATGAAGCTGATAAATACTTGTATCAAGATAGTGAAAATAGTCATAGTTCATCATATTTTTTAGGTGCATCTTCAAAAAGATGAAGAATTTGGGGGGAGGGGGGAAGAAAGGATTCTGTGGAACTTTTTAAATAAAACAGTGTCCAAAAAAATAATAACAATAAAAATAATCTTATCTGCATTTACTCTAAAATGCAGAAGATTCAGTCTTGATAACCAGTTAAAATATATAGAGTAAGTGAGCTCAGGAATCAGTGTGTATCCAGCTTGCGTTTTAACTGTAACAACTGCTGTTCAGAGATGGATCCCACTAGTGTGAGAAGTTGTGTACATTGAGAGAATAACACAGCATGTGATCTAAAGATATAACCTGATAGGATTAGTTGGTGTTCACCAACATGACAATCTATTTTTAATGGAACACGTTGATTAGGAAATGTAATTTGCTTGGGTTTATGTACTTCTTGACTGAATATGACTGTCTTACCTGAAAGATCTGTTTTTGTTGTTCTCTGTTTCATGCCTGACAGAATTTTCAAGCAGAAGAGGAATAAGATTAAAACATTTAATTTAATTTACATTAACTTTTTTGGAGTGTTTGTTTATTTTCAGATTAAAAGTTCACACTTAGAAATGCATTCTTCATTTCTTAAAATGGTTGAAACAAAATATGTAGTGCACATAACAAGAATGAACACCTCTATGCATTTGCTCATATAATCAACTCCAGTGTTACAATGCTTCACATGTATTTGTATGCATCTCTGTATGTATTATATACATACATATATATATGTACAGTAATATATTTTAATCATATGCAGGAAAATCATCAAATCAGGTTCTCCCCTGGATACACTCTGATTATAGGTATTGATATATAAATTCTTACCTGTAGTCACTTCTTCACTAAAATAAAATAAAATAAAATAAAATAAAATAAAATAAAATAAAATAAAATAAAATAAAATAAAATAAAATAAAATAAAATAAAATAAAATAAAATAAAATAAAATAAAATAAATAATACAGAGGGTAAGGAAAATTCTGTAACTTCATATAACAGTATCATAACAAGTTATCAACTTTTATGCATCTGCTGCTGCTAATGAAATAAATTAGTGAAAAAAAAAATCAAAACAGTGGTGCTTTGAGAAGAAGCTGTTCTATCAACTATCACTGAGATTCATCTGGAATTCTGTTGCATGGGGAAAAAAAATAATGTATTGCCTAAGAGGTCATGGAGGGGGTGAAATTATATGTATTGTACTGTATTTAGACAAATTTTAATATTACTTATAGTATCTGTTTATAAGTGCATTACAAATCTGGAATGAATGCTGTTAATTCTTAGATCTGTCACCTAGAGAAGCTCTTACACCTATTTAAAACTGAAATAACACAATTATTAATAAAAATAGTCTGTAGTTAGAATGGAATGCAAAACTGATTTGTGCACAGAAAGAGGTCTGTTTTTCCTCAAAAGTATATTCTTAAATAAGAAAGAGTTGGAAATAAAAAGGAAACTGCACCTTGAAGTGAAAGAACAGGAGCAGATGTCCTTTAGCTGTGCGTTTTATTGATTTATAAACACTCAGTCAGGCTACCTCATCTCTGCAGAGTAATTTAGATATGGGAAAATATCTGTGAAATATATTGATTGCATTATTGATTGAAAAGCCAATTGCTGTTGCACTCCTGTTTTACCATTTAAGTCCTGACACATTTTGACATATGAGCCAGCTGTGACTACTGCCTCGATACTGCAATGAGATAATGTGAAAGCTGTCATAACCACTTCTGTGTCAGCTTCAAGAATTTACGGTGTACTAGTGCTGCTGTTTAGCTTGTTTCTTAACCACCTTAATAATTAGGGTTTGTTAAAGCTTTTGCTGTTGCACATTTGGTTTATATATGTGCTGTTTTTATGTTTTCTTTCACACTGGATTGATACATCATGAACAAAAGAAATGTTGAAACCAGGCTGTTATTATTCAGAGCTTATACACATGGGGATGATTGCTTCTGCTCAAATATTTTTCTACTCTCCTTGAGGAATTTGGATTTTAGAACATTTCACAGGGGAATTCTCACTTGTTTCCAGATCAGTTTACACTCAGCAGCAATAAATCAAGAGAGGACAGGAAAAAATCCTCTACAGCCTATTAACAAGTCTGTCATTTATTTTGAAAATTTAAATTGGGAAAACCCAATGAAAGGAAAAACATATAATATCATATGTATATTTAATATTTATCATACTAAAATAATTTTATATTTACTTATACACCTGCAGTTGAAAGTAAAATGGATGAACATACTTAAGATCTTATTGAATCCTCGTACATAGTGGTAAATAAAAACCTGTTCCTAAAAAAGTCTTTGAAGAACAAAAGAAAATTTTCCTTTAACAGCTTAACAGTTTAGCATGGCATAGACTGAATTATACAGTTTAATCACCTACATTCCTACTCTTATCAGTGAAATGATAAGGCATCTTCATAACAGTTTTAACTAATTTCTTTGATGAAATAGTCTATATGGACTTTTTGTTTTTCTAAAGGAGGTTGATTATATAGTTCATTCTTGAACTCTCTCTTGCTCATTTTCAGTTGTTCATTTCCCGATCTTTTGACCAGATCCAGATCTTCAACTGCAATCCATGTGGGACTTCCCCTGTGCTCTGTTAGAATGGAATTAATTTAGATGGTTTCTGTACATACTTGAGGATGCACATTGGTAGATCTCACTGCAGGATTGGACTCTAACTTCCATATTTTTCATCATAATACCTGTCTTTATTTCCAGGGTACCAGATTAATTATAGAATGGCTCCGGTTGGAAGAGACCTTAAAGATCATCTAGTTCCAACACCCCTGCATGGGCAGGGACACTTTCCAGTAGGCAAATTGCTCAAAACCCCATCCAATTTGGCATACAACACTTCCAGGGATGGCACGTTCACAACTGATCTGGGTAACCTGTTCCAGTACCTCACCAACCTCTGAGGAAATAATTTTTTCTTTATATCTAATCTAAATTTAGAGCTTTCAGTTTAAAGCCGTTACTCCTTGTCCTATCACTGATAAAGATTTCCTGATAAAGAGTCCCTCTCCAGCTTTCCTGTAGGCCCCCTTTTCAGAATAAGAAGGCTGATGAACTATAGGTGACCTATAAGCAGTCTCTAGACCTGCTGTTTGGAGGAACTTCTGAACTTTTTTGGAATAAGTGCCTACTTCTGGAAATGAGTTATGGTCAAGGTGATATGCCATATTTTTTCTTCCCTAAATAACACATGCAATATGCACCAGATTTTCTAAATAATCAGGTCAAAATTACTTACAGTCCCAGAATCTTATTGATTAGTTAGCAGCTCATAGTGGCCCACATGATGAGTCTGCAGAGCAAGTTTATTGTGCTTTTACTTGAAAATAAAATTTCAAGTGTTGAACACCAGGTTATAAGATGGATGGCCATCTATTTCATACTGCAAAACACATATGTGGAAAAATTCTTTTTAAAGCAATGCAAACAGGAAAAAAAAATAAGAAGAATTACTAGGGGGATTAGTTTTGTTTGTTTGTTTTTCTGGGTGATGTTGTAATTCTCTATTATTCTTATCATTAGTATTAACATTGGTATTTATTATAATTAGCAGGTTGAAGCAAAAGATTATCTAGTCATTAGAATTTGACATTGGTATTCAAAATATACCTCAATCTCATAATGATATTTTGGGGAAAAAAAAAAAAAAAAAAAGGAGATGGTAATATAAAATGTTTTTGGTTTCTCTCTGTTTGCTTTTCAACTGAAAGTAAAGCAGCAATGCCATATCAAGGAACAATTATGAACATTCTTCATTAAATTCACTGTTTTTATTTGCCTTCTTATTTTAGTTATTTAAGGTTTGGCACTGTTTTGTTACATGTTGGGTTGATACCAACCAGCAACCAACCAGCCACCCTGACTCTCACTCAATTCCCTGTCCCAGAGGATAGGGAGAAAATAGAAGGAAGACTAGATGATCCGTGGATCAAGATAATCGCTATTTAATAAGAAATTAAAAAGCTGTGCACACAAGCAAAGCTAAAACATGAATTGACTTGCTACATTTTTCAGCATGCAGATGTCCAGCCAATTCATGGGAAGCAGCATCTCAGTATGCACAGCAGATGCTTAGAAAGACAAATACCATAACCATGACTGTCCCCCTTTCCTTCTCCTTTCCTTGAGCTTTTTTTGCTTAACAGTACATCATATGGTATGGAATATCCTTTTGGGTTGTTTGGGTCAGCTGTCCCTTCCCAAACTCTTGCCCTATTTCCCTTTTTTTTTTTTTTTTTGGTGGGGGGGGTGTTGATTGGAGGGGGTGGTGGTGGGAGAAGATGGACAGGGAGAAAGCCTTGACACTGTGCAGACACATTTCGGCAATAACCAAAATGTTGTTGTCTTATCAGCACTGGTTTTTTTATTTTTTTAACTATAAATGCAAAGCACATTATCATACCAGCTGCTATAGAGAAATTTAACTCCTTCCCAGACAGACCCAGTATATGCAATAAGATTTTTCTTATGGACCAGCTGATAAGACATATTACATTTTTACTTCTAGTGCAATAATGAGAAGCGAAGCAAGGTATAGAATCTTTAAGATCACAATAGTTTAGTTATCAAAGTGTAATGCTAGGCAAAGGAAAACTGGAAACAATCAATGCATGACTATGTCGTGGGTGTTCTAGGGCTGTTTGGAGCTCAGTTGATACTGGGATCCCACATGCTGGCCAGCTTCAGAAAAGGGTTGACATTTTTAATGGTATTAGCTAGTATGAATCAGAAAATACAGTATTACTTGTCACTGCAACTTTTTGCACAAGACTCTTCTGAGAGTACCCTCTTGCTTCAACTGCATGAGTTCTTCCTCCCATTGTTAATGTTTTGCTCTTTCATCCCCTGATTTCATTACTACCTTGGTAAGACCATTTCTGGACTTTTGAAAGAATTGTTTCACAAAGAATAACCCTTTAAATAGTTTTGGGTAGTGTCTGATCTAAAATTTACTTCAAGGACTAAGACAGGCATCTAGAATATTAAGTGCTTTAGATTAAAAATAAGTAAATAAGTAAATAAGTAAATAAATAAATAAATAAATAAATATATCTCTTCTATTATTTCAATCATCAGACTGCCTTTCCATGAAGTAACCTGAAAACTTGCAGATCTGCCATTTCATTGGAGACCTATGTATTGTTTCCATCCCCTCTGAGGAACACCCTTCGCAGATCACTGTATTGGGTTTATGTGGCAAGGTTTTTGTAGCAGAGGACTGCAAGGGTGGCCTCTGTGAAAAGAATCCAGAAGCTGGCCCATGTTAGATAAGGGCCAATTTCAGTTGGCTCCAAAGGGACCTGCAGCTTGCCAGAGCCGAGCCAATAAGTGATGTTGTTTGTGCCTCTGTGAGAGCAGAATTAAGAAAGGGAAAATAAAAATATATATATAATAATAAAAACCTGCCGTATAATAGCAGCTGGGAGAGTGTGGACTGCCCTGCAGACACCAAGGTCAATGAAGAAGGAGAGGAGAGAAGGTGCTCCAGGTGCTGGAATAGATTTTCCCTGCAGACTGTGGAGAGACCCATGGCAGAACAGACTGCCCCCATGCAGTCCATGGGTCCCACAGTGGAGCAGATCTCTATGCTGCAGCCTGTGGAGGAGCCCCCAGTGGAGCAGGTGGATGTGGCCTGGAGGAGGCTGCAGCCCATGAAGAACTTCCAGAGACAACTTTCTGATCTAGATAAGAAGTACTTGGTCAAAAAACATAACGTCATAAGCAACAAGTTAAATCTATCTTATATTGCTTTCTAGCCCAGATCCACATTATGTTACAGATTCATCTTTAATGTGAAGCACACATTGTGTGCTAGATTAATCTTAACTACCTTGACACCTCACTTTTGTCAGAAAAATATCTTTAAGTACTTAGTGAAAGGGATTTCCAATAAGCAAATAAGATCTTATGTGGACAGAGCTTTCTTTGTGAAGGTTACCTTTTCTCTTTCCATACCTCATTTTAGCAGTATAAACTATCTCTTTTCCTATATAAAGCAATTAACTCAGGTAGCAGGAATTCAGATTCACGTCCACAACTGCTGTTGTTTTGAACACAAATGTTTGTTGTTGGGAATTGGATGTAGAACACTGAGAATAAGAAAAGTCTCTTGACAAGCTGAATTCATGTTTGAACAAGGAGAGTGTTGTACTTCAGAGGTGTATATCTAAGGCACACTACCTCTTGGGATGACACAGCCCATAGTCTATTTTTTTTGCTGAAGGCTGTGCCTAGAGGCACGATGAAGTCCTGAGGGATGGAATATAATCTGAATTACAACAATTGTGTTGTGTGTTGGTTCCCAAAGCTTGTACACCTTCAGAGCTTTAGAGCGTTCAATGTATTTTATTAGAAAAAAAAATATGAATCTTCTGAATGAAATCTGTTGTTGGGGTAAAAAGGAAGATATGTTACTTTTTGTGACTACAGAATTATTTTCTGAGTGATACTAGGAGTATGATGTTCTTTTTTTAAAAAAAAAAAAAGTGTTTTTTGTTTTTTGATTTTTTTTAAAGTCTGTAACACTTTAAAAAGGCATATTCTTTTGTAAAAAAAAAAAAAAAAAAAGCTTCTTACAATATACAAGAGATCTAAGCTGGCAAATACACTACATGTAAGAATATACATATAATAAATAATAATGGTACAAAAATCATTAAGAACATGTATGGAGATAAAATAAGATATAATATAGATAGATAATATCAATTCTTTCAAGTATTTTAATGAATAGTAACATAAGATGAAATACTGCTGCCTACATTTGGGGTTGAACACAGATTAATATAATGTCTTTCAAAAGTGGTTACAATAGAACCAACTACTACGACTGAAACAGTCTGTGCAAAAAAAAAAATGAGGAAGGCCCAACATCCACATCTGTTTAAAATAAGATTGATCAAGAATATTCAAAGTTAATACATGAAAATAAAATTTCCTATCTGGCCTGTATGATCTAAAACTTTTGTCTTCAGAATATCAAGCTCCTTCTGAGTTAACTTAATCAGTAACTCCATCAATAACTACTTAAAGGCAGAAGATATGAAGATACAATTTTAATAAAGAGTACAGTCTGCATTGTTTGTTTGTTGCTTTTTTTGTTTTTGTTTTTGTTTTTTTTTCCCCAGCAATTGTATTTTATGACACTTATATGTATGCTACAGAGGTTTTAAGGGAAGCTCAAATATGCCATTGGTGAAAGTATTGAATTTAAAGTATTTATTGTTCTGCATTTGCAATACAAACACCTTCCTCTATAAAGAATCACGTAGATATAGAGGGGAAAAAAAAATAATAAAATAAATAAAACAAAACAACAGTTACTTTATTTTTTTTTTAACATTTGAAAAAGATTCATTTTAAACCAGCATGTCAATGACCAATTGAAAGCCACTAATGAAAGCCATAGCAAGTTTTAATCTGTGCATTATGCAATGGACTCTTCTTAACTGTATGTCTACTAAACGTATTTTGTCATGAAAATCACAGAATCACAGAATCACAGAATTTCTAGGTTGGAAGAGACCTCAAGATCATCGAGTCCAACCTCTGACCTAACGCTAACAGTCCCCACTAAACCATATCCCTAAGCTCTACATCTAAACGTCTTTTGAAGACTTCCAGGGATGGTGACTCCACCACTTCCCTGGGCAGCCTGTTCCAATGCCTCACAACCCTTTCGGTAAAGAAGTTCTTCCTAACATCCAACCTAAAACTCCCCTGGTGCAACTTGAGCCCATTCCCCCTCGTCCTGTCACCAGGCATGTGGGAGAATAGACCAAACCCCAACTCGCTACAGCCTCCTTTAAGGTACCTGTAGAGAGCAATAAGGTCACCCCTGAGCCTCCTTTTCTCCAGGCTGAACAAGCCCAGCTCCCTCAGCCTCTCCTCATAGGACTTGTTCTCCAGGCCCCTCACCAGCTTTGTCGCCCTTCTCTGCACCCGCTCAAGCACCTCGATGTCCTTCTTGTAGCGAGGGGCCCAAAACTAAACACAGTACTCGAGGTGCGGCCTCACCAGAGCTGAGTACAAGGGGACGATCACCTCCCTAGCCCTGCTGGTCACACTGCTTCTTATAAAAGCCAGGATGCTGTTGGCCTTCTTGGCCACCTGAGCACACTGCTGCCTCATGTTCAGCTGACTATCAACCATCACTCCCAGGTCCTTCTCTGCCTGGCAGCTCTCCAACCACTCATCTCCTAGCCTGTAGCTCTGCTTGGGATTATTGCACCCCAGGTGCAGGACCCAGCACTTGGCCTTGTTGAACTTCGTGCAGTTGACCTCAGCCCATCGGTGCAGCCTATTCAGATCCTCCTGCAGAGCCTTCCTTCCCTCAAGCAGATTGACACACGCACCTAGCTTGGTGTCATCTGCAAACTTACTGAGGGTGCACTCGATGCCCTCGTCCAGATCATCGATGAAGATATTAAAGAGGACCGGCCCCAGCACCGAGCCCTGGGGAACACCACTAGTGACTGGCCTCCAACTGGACTTGACTCCATTTACCACGACTGTTTGGGCCCGGCTATCCAGCCAGTTTCTAACCCAATGAAGCGTGCGCCAGTCCAAGCCAAGAGCAGCCAGTTTCTTGAGGAGAATGCTGTGGGAGACGGTGTCAAAAGCCTTGCTGAAGTCAAGGTAGACCACATCCACAGCCTTTCCCTCATCCACCCAGCGCATCACTTGGTCATAGAAGCAGATCAGGTTCGTCAAGCAGGATCTGCCTTTCATAAACCCATGCTGACTGGGCCTGATCACCTGCTTGCCTTGCAAGTGCT
>NC_140296.1:41958154-41995654 GCF_964211825.1 Aythya ferina
AAATTAAACATAACTAACTAACTAACTAAATAGATAGATAAAGCTTAATTCTCTTCCCTATAGACAGGACTGCGAGTGGCATTTCTACAAGTCTGAGAGAACACTGCTATATCTGGGACACTCACATAATGCAGCATTATCTGGGGACTAAAACCTCCAAACTATTGCTTGATTATTCCCAGCTAGATCTTTTGAATGATCAACTCAGAAAGTAAAATTAACAAACAAACAAACAAATAAATAAATAAACAGAATCATGAGCCACCCTCCTCCCCCCCCCCGCCAAAAAAAAAAAATAGACAAACAAAAACAAGCCACAGAACATCAAGTTTCAACAATTTGAGGTAGAAGAACCAGGATGAATTTAAGCTTTGATCTTCCATAAGCCTAATTGCATGAAAGGAGAGAAAAATAAAAGCATGAAAGGATGGAATGTGACTATTTCCACTGAAGTCAGTAGTAGGAATTATGCATACAAGTTAAAAAAAGAACACAAATGTCAATCATCGGATTATGTACATCTTCATCGATCTGTGTACATCCCTTGAGGATTTGTCCTTAAAAATTCATAGGTCTGGGGCCTTGGATCATAAACTTTATCTAGTAATCAAAACTTTTTTAATTGTGTTGATACTGTTTACAGCATTGCAACACCAGATGCATGACATTTAGCAATAATTACAAATATAAAAGATGTTTATTCCTTTAAAATTTTCTTCTTATTTATTTGGAAAATGTTGACATGATTTTGAAAGAAGTCTTCTTCACTTCTTAAAAGAGCTAGCTATGATTTTTAGAGCATATCTACTGTTATAAAAGAAAGCTTCAGCTTCTGAAATCCTGTCTGTATGTCAAAGTCCTATTAAAGCACGAAGCACTAGACTTCTTGCTCCATGACCTACAGCTTAATTTTATGTCAACACTTAGCCTGTCTAGAAGGATTTGGTTTCTTTTTTGGGTCATGTAAAGTGTACTACTCCAGTACTTTGTTTAACTTGTGCTGTCTAATGTACAAAGAGAATTATCATCATTGTTAGGTGCACAGCAGAGTAAGCTGCATGATACACACTGTTAGTCTGATACCCTGTCTGATGACAGTTTATGGTTCACCAGCTTGGTTAAACGGCACATCACCAGTAGTGATGGGTGATCAATCTCATTCCCTATAGAATTGCTCCCAAAAGTGTCATTATTGAGAAATAAATCCAGAAAAGGCCATCAGAAGGAATCATCAGACCTTGTGTTTAAGTTCAGAGCTAAAAGGAAAGCAAAGGAGAAGAGAAGTGTTTTTTTTTTTGTGTGTGTGTGTGTGTTTTGTTGTTGTTTGTTTGTCTGTTTGCTTGCTGGTTTAGTATTTTCAAATATAGGAAAATAATTTAGAAAAAATATTTAATTTCATACTACTTTGCAGACCTACTATAAAGCATAATGCAGATGCTTCATATAAAGTTGACGTATATTTCCAAATGTTTTCAAGAACACTTTTTTCTCATCCAGAGAAAGAGAATTATGGTCTTCGCTTTTTGCTTGCAGGCACAGGACAAAATTCTGCAAGAGTACATTACCTTACATAACTCACAGGACATTTTCTAGTCATGAAGATAATCTAAACTAGGGTGACCAATGTAAATTCATATTATTGCAATGAAAGATTCTTTCTTCCTACATCAGCCACACATACACAGGAAGGAAGGAAGGAAGGAAGGAAGGAAGGAAGGAAGGAAGGAAGGAAGGAAGGAAGGAAGGAAGGAAGGAAGGAAGGAAGGAAGGAAGGAAGGAAGGAAGGAAGGAAGGAAGGAAGGAAGGAAGTGCTTTTAAGGTTTCCAGGACTCTAAGAACGTCTTTATAGTTCACATGAAAATACGCCATGGGGGCCCTAGAGGAGCGTTCATGCAGAAACATGTTCAGACAAATGACAGGATATTAGCATGTGGCAACAGAACACTGCACATGCCAGAAAGGAACTTTTCTAGCTTAAAAAATTGTCTGTCTGTTTCTATTTTCTGCTTTGAACACAATCAGAATGAAGATTATTTGAAAACTCTCATTTCCCAGCAGGTACTCAAAAGACAAAAAAGTAGGTATTCTTTGGCAAGACAGTTTATGATTTTACTGAAACTTCCATAGTCCAAGGGAAGGAAGATGAAGAAATGAACTTCTCTAAATTGTACAGTTTTAAATGTATTTTCTAACAAAGCAATTAATTACCAGTCATTTGAAAGGATGATAATGAAGCAATGACCTTTAAGATATTTCCTTGCTTTTGTATTAGTTTTTTTTCAAACTACAAAAAAGAAAAGTCTTACAATAACATCATGACATCCAGATACTAAAATTTGCACCAAAATTGCTGCACAGGATAGAAAACTACTGAGAACACAACTAACACCACAAGTACCTATTTTCTTGATCATATAGAAACATGAAGCTTTATATCAAGATTTCTACATCAATATTTGCTTTAAAAAATTTTACATGTATATTGGTGGTTTTATAACTCACATATTTTTAACCACTGAAACTCTTGCTTTTTCACAAGGAATTACATATAGTTTCTATCTTGATAACTCTGAATTCCTGGTTAATTGAATTAAAGTATCTACTATGAAAAAAATGCCCAATACACTTTTCATAAAGATGTTCCAGGACTTCACAGAAAATTTTATTAAAAGAAAGTTACTGTGTATATGCCTAGTAAAATCAATTAAAAGACAGTCTTTTAAGGGCAGTCCTTGCAGAGAGAGGTATAAAATTTAGCAGTGTCATGTACAAGGATACATTCAGAGTGGTTTTGATTTGATTGGCAGACCCTGTATATATGTTGCTTCAAGTTGTAGGTTAAACCAATAGAAAGTAATTCTACATAAATATATAAACAGATAGTTTTCATCATTTGTTTTCAGACCACAACAATTACCATTATTATTGTTTTAACACTTCAAGTCATCAAAATTAAGGCCACACTGCTCCTGATGCAGCCTGGAATCTGGTTTTCTGACTTGCAAGTGCACATTGTCAGCTCATCCAAAAATACTCCCAAAGTCCTTCTCTTCAGGACTGCTCTCTATCCTTTCTCTACCTAACCTGCATTTGTGTTTAGGATTGCCCCAACCCAGGTGCAGGATATAGCACTTGGCCTTGTTGAACTTCATGAGGTTTGCACAGGCCCACCTCTCAAGCCAGTCCAGGTCTCTCTGAATGATATCCCTTCCCTCCAGCATGTTGACTGTACCAGAGAGATTGATGTTGTCTGCAAACTTCCTGACGGTGTACTCAATCCTACTGTCCATGTCACCAGCAAAGATGTTAAGTCTCCGTACCAAATCCTGAGGAACACCACTTGTCACAGTTCTCTGCCTGGACATCGAGATGTTGACATCAACCTTTTGAGTGCAATCAGCCAGCCAATTCCTCATCCACCAAGCGTCCAGTCCATGTCTCTCCAATTTAGAGACAAGGATGCTGTATAGGCCATATAAAATGCTTAGCACAGCTTCAGGTGGATGATGTCAGTTGCTCTTTCCCTATCCACCAATGCTGTAACCATGTCATAGAAGGCCACAAAGTTTGTTGGGCATGATTTGACCTTAGTGAAGCCATGTTGGTTGTCACCAATCAACTCTGTTTTCAGGGTTCCTTAGCAAAATTTCCAGAAGGATCTGCACCATGATCTTGACAGGCACAGAGAGAAGACTGTCTGGCTTGTAGTTTCCCAAGTCTTCCTTTTTTTTTTTTTTTTTTTTTTCCTTTCTAAAAATGAGGGTTATGTTTCCCTTATTCCAGTCAGTGAGAACTTCATCAGACTGCCGCAACTTCTCAAACACGATGGACATTGTGTTTGGACCACTTCTTTCAGGACCCTTGAATGCCTCTCATCAAGTCCCATGGACTTGTGCACCTTCAGATTCCTTAGGTGATCTTGAACCTAATCATCTCCTACAGTAGGTGGTTCTTCATTTTCTGTCCCTGTCTGCCTTTTGAGACTTGGGCTATATGGCTGAGGTACTTTTGCCACTGAAGACTGAGGCAAAAATTCATTAACTCTACCTTTCTCATATCCCAGGTAACCAGGTCTTCTGATTCTTTCAGGATAGGGCCCACAGTTTACAGTCTTCCTTTCATCACTGACATACTTGTAGAAGCCTTTCTTGCAATCTTTTGACATCCCTGGCCGAATTTAATTCCAATAAGGCTTTAGCTTTCCTAACCTGTTCCCTGGGTTCTCAGATGATTTCTTTGTATTCCTCTCAGACTACATGTCCTTGTAGATTTTCTTTTTCTCTTTGAGTTTGTCCAGAAGCTCCTTGTTCATCTATGCAGGCCTCCTGTGTTTTGGCTTGAGAATTCTCCTTTTTTTCCAAGCAGTGAAAAATGCTTCATGAAAGATTAAATGATAAGAATGAAAGATTAAATAATAAAATAAATTGTATCATGTTCTCATGTCAATGGAAAGTGATAGGGAGAATTTTCTACAGTAATGTAGTTACACACGAACTCTTGAATAAGAAGGTCATGTTGCAGTTACTCCGGAGTTTTCTCCACACTCCTTAGGATTTTGTTGTTTTTCATTTCTTAGATACTGTCAGCAATACATGTTCAACATCCACACTTGGGAAATGCCTCTACAGAATGTAATTTTGTGTCTTATGGTTTGTTCTTCCATATGGCAAGTCCTTTATGTATCTGTAAAACTTAATATCCCAATATCCTGTACTGAGGCAATTATGATTTATTGGACTTTTTTTTGTTACACTTTAAGGCATTCAGTTTTAATTAAAATAACCACTCATTAACATTGTTCAGATGGAGGAACAGAAAAAAAAATGTAAAATATTTTTTTTTGAAATGTAGAATATTTTTTTGTAATGAATGATAAACTTTTTCTTTGCATGAAGACAACACCTGCAGTATTTTTTTTCCACACCTTGTATTCTTCATAAAATTGGGAAAATTATAAAGTATGTCACATCTCAGATACACAAGAATAAACACAACCACTGTAGGGCAACTTCAGTAAGAAATTAGAGGACAGAAAGTAATATTATGATCACAAACAGATACAAGTGATTTTTAAATTTTCATGAACTGGTGAAAAATACCTTCCCACTCAGAAACACATGCAGCAGAGACCATTGCTGCAAAATTAGTGCCAATCTCTTCACTGGACCATTCAGTGTCACCAAGTATTCATCAGATATGAATTAAGCTTTGAACAAATTGCCTAAAGGAACAGATACAGGGATTTTCATGTTCCAAACGTGCCTTTCTATTAGTATCAAAACAGTCCAGTGGAGGATATCTCAACCCCTGAAGACATGGAATGAGCAAAAATGCTACAGTACTCAACCATTATTCCAAAGTGCAGTCTTTAAAAATGAAAGAAATTGTTTAGTTGGCTAGAGTCCCTATTCACTTAAACACCATTATAATCACCCTTATGATGAGCCATACCTCATTATAATAACAACCAAATTGCTTGCCTCCCAAGGGCAGAGCAGTAGTCAGGGTGGATTGTACTTGTACTTAAAATAACCAAGAATAATCAAGATGAGTCTCTCAGATTGATGATGTATAGCCACTTTTGCATAACTAATGGTGTTCTGAAAGGAAAAACACTACAGATTAAACAAAAAGAATTAATCTGATTAATATTGATTGAATGTATAACAGTAAGTAATGTATCAGCATATTTATTGCAGGTACAACATCTATTTTCAAGGCAAAAAGTTCATTTCTTTAGGTGTCCAAATGGATCTTAAAATCTTGTATAACATCTGTATAAAACTTGCATATTTCTTCATACAGTACAGTATCACTTTTTGTATCAGTTTATTTACAGTATCACTTTTTTTTTTTACAGTTAATTAGAGTATCACTAATTGGTGTCAATAAAAAATATTGCTTTTTAATCAAAGGAGCAAATTATGAACGGTATTTTCTGACAGTGAACTCTGCAGAGCTGTCAGTTTACACCTAGTGAAGACTTGTTCAATGGGGTTTGTTGTGCCTTCAAAGAAATAACAATTATGCTCAAGATGTTTGCATCCCGAAACCATAAGAAATTTGTATGGTATTGTGTTTCATTATAAATACCAAACATAAATGAGGTTCATCAAAAGGTTTCTAAAGGTTCATGAACTTAAGACTGGCTTTTAATTAACATTTTGACTAACTGATACTTTTTATCGAGGTCATACAAAATTGCCTTACTTTATATTAGAAAAAAAAAATAATAATAAAAAAAAAAAGCACTGAAGGTTCAGCTCTGTTTTCCTTTCACAGTTTTATGTGGTGGTCATTAAATCACCAGAGTCCCTTCACTAGGTCAGGGAATTCACTGTGAATAAATGAGAGGGTGAGAAATAAATACATGGCTATTAAAAAGTTAAAATACTATACCATATAATTCAGTAAAATAAAATGTTGGCTAAAAAATCTGAAATTGATACTAATTTAATGTTTATTTCTAATTACTTATCATGAAATTTTGAATATGCAGCACTTTTAAACTAATTTTTAATTTCTGAGATGTGAGTTTAGCTATATTAGCAATTAATTCTATAATCCTTCCCTTCCCTTCCCTTCCCTTCCCTTCCCTTCCCTTCCCTTCCCTTCCCTTCCCTTCCCTTCCCTTCCCTTCCCTTCCCTTCCCTTCCCTTCCCTTCCCTTCCCTTCCCTTCCCTTCCCTTCCCTTCCCTTCCCTTCCCTTCCCTTCCCTTCCCTTCCCTTCCCTTCCCTTCCCTTCCCTTCCCTTCCTTTCCTTTCCTTTCCTTTCCTTTCCTTTCCTTTCCTTTCCTTTCCTTTCCTTTCCTTTCCTTTCCTTTCCTTTCCTTTCCTTTCCTTTCCTTTCCTTTCCTTTCCTTTCCTTTCCTTTCCTTTCCTTTCCTTTCCTTTCCTTTCCTTTCCTTTCCTTTCTTCTCCTCAAGTCTCCTCTCCTCAAGTCTCCTCAAGACTTCTCAAGTCTCCTTGAGTCTCCTCAAGACTCCTCTCCACCAGTCTCCTTGAGACTCCTCAAGTCTCCTCTCCTTGAGCCTCCTTGAGTCTCCTCTCCTCGATTCTTTTTTTTTTTACTATTTTTCATTTCTTCCCAACACTCCATATCTTTCTGAAAGGAATAATCTTCATGGAAAATTAATGTTTTCTGCTAATAATTTTACAGATTTTCCTGGGGGTTCTCCTCCTACTGGTTTACACTGAAAAGAGGACAGTTTCAATTTGTGCCTTTAAAACTATTTACTTGTGTATATAAATAAATGTCTATAAATCCATTTAACTTTATGCTTATCTGTTACACAGAATTGAAGTTTAAATGAGGCAAGGAAAACTGCACTGCCAAGAAAGAGTTAAATAGAAACTTGAATCTAAGGACACATATATAGCAGCTCTACAGAGCATAAAAAGGAGAGAACTCAATACAAGAAAAAATTTGCTTCCTATTTTAACTAATTGTACTTTTTTCAGATGTTTGGTATATATGAGCATTGTTATTTACATGTAGCTGAAAAACAGCTATCATTGATTCAGAATAGTGATTGATTGGCATAGTTTGAGTATAGTGTAATTACTGCATACATGAAATGATTTTAAATGTACTGAAAGAACATTAATCTTGTATGTAGGATTCACAAGTCTTGTAAGTAGCCACTTTAATGCCAAAATATGCTTAGTGGTCTGTGTCGTAACTGGTTTGCTTGTTTGTATGAAGATGAATACATTGCACATTGTGACTTTATTCCATGACAAATCTGTTCTGCATCATAAATCATAGAATCATTTAGATTGGAAAAGACCTCTAAGATCATCAAGCCCAACTGTTAACCTAACACTGCCAAGTCTACCACTAAACCATGCTCCAGAGTACCATATCTACACATCTTTTGAATATCTCTAGGGATGGAGACTCAACCACTTCCATAGGAAGCTTGTTCCAATGCTTCACAACATTTTCAGTGAAAACATTTTTACTAACAACCAGCTTAACCTCCTCTGATACAATTTGCAGCCATCTCCTTTTGTTTTATTGCTTGTTGCTTAGGAGAAGAGATGAACACTCACTTTGTTACAACATCCTTTGAGGTAGTTGTAGAGAGCCATAGGGTCTCTCCCGAGCCTCCTTTTCTCTAAGCTAAATAAACTCAGTTCCCTCAAATGCTTCTTGTAATACTTGTTTTCTAGACCCTTCACCAGTTTCATTGCCCTTCTTTGAACATGCTACAGCAGCTTGATATATTTCTCATAGTGAAGAGCCCAAAACTGAACACAGTATGGGTGTGTTCTGAGCCACTGGGTGTGGCCTCACCAGAGCCAAGTATAGGTAAACAATCACTTCCCTAGTCCTGCTGGCCATACTATTTCTTATGCTAGTCATGATGTATCTCATGGTCTTCTTGGCCACCTGAGAACACTGCTGGCTTATATTCAGATAGCTATTGACCAATACCCCCAGATCATTTTCTGTCAGGTAGGTTTCCAGCCATTCTTCCCCCAGCTTGTATCATTGCATGGGGTCATTGTGCCCCAAGCTCAGGACTTGACACTTAGTCTTATTAAACCCATCCAAGCTATGAGCAGCCAGTTTCTCAGAGAGAATGCTGTTGGAAACAGTGTCAATACCTTTTCTAAAGTCTAGGTATACAACATGCACAGCCTTTCCCTGTTTCACTAAATAGGTCGCTTTGTCACTGAAAGAGACCTAGTTAGTCAAAAAAGACCTGTCTTTAAAAAATTTGTGCTTGACTGGTCTTGATCACCTGGGTTGTCCTGTATGTGTTGTGTGATGGCACTCAGGATAGTCTGCTCTGTAACCTTCACAGAATCACAGAATCACAGAATTTCTAGGTTGGAAGAGACCTCAAGATCATCGAGTCCAACCTCTGACCTAACGCTAGCAGTCCCCACTAAACCATATCCCTAAGCTCTACATCTAAACGTCTTTTGAAGACCTCCAGGGATGGTGACTCCACCACTTCCCTGGGCAGCCTGTTCCAATGCCTCACAACCCTTTCAGTGAAGAAGTTCTTCCTAACATCTAACCTAAAACTCCCCTGGCTCAACTTAAGCCCATTCCCCCTCGTCCTGTCACCAGGCACGTGGGATAACAGGCCAACCCCCACCTCGCTACAGCCTCCCTTGAGGTACCTATAGAGAGCGATAAGGTCGCCCCTGAGCCTCCTCTTCTCCAGGCTGAACAAGCCCAGCTCCCTCAGCCGCTCCTCGTAGGACTTGTTCTCCAGGCCCCTCACCAGCTTCGTTGCCCTTCTCTGGACCCGCTCAAGCACCTCGATGTCCTTCTTGTAGCGAGGGGCCCAAAACTGAACACAGTACTTGAGGTGCGGCCTCACCAGAGCTGAGTACAGGGGGACGATCACCTCCCTAGCCCTGCTGGAGGGAACCAAAGTCATACTGACAAGCCTGTAGTACCCCAGGTCTTCTTTATTCTAGATGGGTATTGCATCTGCTAGCCTCCAGTCATCTGGGACCACCCCTGATAGCCAGGACCTCTGATAAATGGTGGAAGTGTCTTGGCAAGCACCTCTACCTGTTATCTCAGTACCTTTTGGTGAATCTCATCTGGCCCTACAGACTTGTGTCTCCCTAAGTGGTGTAATAGGTCTCTAACCATTTCCTCTTGGATGATGGGGGCTTCATTCTGCTTTCTTCCAGCTCAGGGGGCTGGATACCCAGAGAACAACTGATCTTACTACTAAAGACTGATGCAATGAAGGCATTAAGTACCTCAGCCTTTTCCTTGTCCTTTATCACTGTTTCCCCCCACATACAATGGATGAAGATTCTCCTTAGTCCTCCTTTTGTTCCTAATGTATGTATAGAATCATTTTGTAGTTATTAATGAAAGTAGCCAGATTCATTTTAATTTTCTCCCTGCATTCATAGACTCATGACTTCTTTGTAGTCCTCCAGTGTGCCTGACCCTTCTTCTAAAGGCAATAAACTCTCTCTCTTTTTTTGTTTGCTTGTTTGTTTCTTTCCTGAGTTCCAGAAGAAGCTCTCTGTTCTTCTAGGACAATATTGTTTCCCACTGGCTCATCTTTCAGCACATGGGAACAGCTTGCTCCTATGTCTTTAAGATTTCCTTCTTAAAGAGTGTCCAGCCTTTCTGGACTCTTTTTCCCTTTAGGACTGCCTCACAAGGGACTCCACCAACCAGTCTCCTAAATAACCCAAAATCTGCCCTTCAGAAGTCCAAGGAGACAGTTTTGTTAACCCCCCTCCTAACGTTTCCAAGAATCAAAAACTCCATTACTCCATTAGTCTATTATGCCCAAGACAGCCTCCAATCTTCACATCACCCACAAGTCCTTCTCTGTTTGTAAGCAAAATTTTCAGTGGGGTGTTTTTCCTAGTTGTCTCACTCACCAGCCATGTCAGGAAGTTATCTACCACACATGACAGGAACCTCCTAGTCTGCTTCCTCTCTGCCATATTATGTTTACTGGAGACACCTGATAAATTGAAATTCCACATGAAAACAAGCACTAGTGATTGTGAAACTTCTTCATGCTGCTTATAGATTATTTCATCTGCCTCTCCATCCCAGTTGGGCAGTCTATAACAGACTCACACCATGACATCTTCCTTGTTGTCATCCCTGGTTCTTACCCATAAACATTCAACCTTAACTTTACCATCATTAAGCTCAAGACAAAACAATCTCTAACATAAAAGGCTACCCCACTGCCTCTCCTTTCTATCCTGCTCCTTCTGAAGAGTTTATAGCCATCCATTGCAACACTCCAGTTGTACGAGTCATCCCACCATGTTTCTGTGGTGGAAACTATATCATAATTTCCCTGCTGTGCAATGGCTTCTAGCTCCTCCAGTTTGTTGCCCATGCTCACAGTTGGGATAGTGATTCTGTCACCTTTCAGGGGAGGGAAATCCTAATTCTTATGTGACCATTCTCAGGTACTTTTGTGATTTCTAACCTATCAATATCCCCTGTGTCATTGCTGCTGCATGGCTCTCCAACCCCTACCCCTACTGAGAGAGCAGACTGAAAAACCTCAACACAAAATCGCACAAACATTGGTGTGCTGTCCCCAGGCTTATCTCTAGCAGCCTTGGTTTTATCCCTTTCCCCCTTCAAATCTAATCTGAAGCTCTTTCAATGAGCCCTGCTAATTCCTATGCAAAAAATCTTTTTCCCCCTTTGAGAGAGGTACACCCCATCGATTGCCAGCAGGTCTAGTGTCCTATAAAGCGACCCATGACAAAAAGAAACAAAGTCCTGCCGGTGACACCAGGCTCAGAGTACTGATCTGTTGGCTCTTCTTGTTTCTCTGCTTATCTTCCCCTGCAACTGGAAGGATAGAGGAGAACACTAATTAAATGTGTACTATCTCAGAGATAGTAAATAAATAGATAGTAACTCAGAGAATTCTTTCATTTTTTGATATTTTGTTTTGTTTAATTGTTTGTTTATTTGTTTGTTTAAGACAAGCTTTGAGCTCATAGTCACTGTGGTTTGAAATGTTTTGAAAAGTCGGGCCTGGCTTTCTTAAGAAGTAAGATAATCTGAAAATGGAATAAAAGAGAGTGTCTTTCAAAAGTCAGTTTCAAGAAGAATGATAGTTTGTTTTTTGTTTTTGTTTTTATTTTTTCCCTGGTAACACTATAAATATATGACAGATGAAAATTATCTGGTTTACAATGTAATTTTAAGTGTGGTAATAATCAGGGTATAGGAGAGATGGGATGTGCACAACAAAGAATAAAACAGAAAAACAGAAAGCTAGATTAGACTGTGTATGTATCAGACATTTATAGGAGATCGATATGGGAATAGACCACAACTCACAGGAAGTGACCTAATCTGTTTTCTGTTGAATTCAGGAGTCTCATACAGGCAACGCTATATGAATTGACAACACTATTTTTCAAGATATATTACTGCATGAACAAAGGGAAATGCTGTGGCATTCACTTCTATTTTATTGTTCTGCTTGGGTCTCCTTCCTTGCCTACTTCATTCAGAGAGCAGCCAGAAAGGCTTTAGTAGTGCAGCTTTCAACATTATCTAGCTGTTTGCTTCATATGCCTAGTAGCATTTCATGGGTGAAAAGAGACATGACCCATATATTATACTTTTTTTCTATGCAAAGGTGTCTGGGCCCTTCACACACTCTAGAACATAAAATTACTCTTTGAGTGAATTATACAAGAGAAACAACAGAAACCTTATGCATTTCCTTCCTTACATCACTTCACTCTGTGCTGGAAGCACAGCACAGTGTGGCTTTGCTTCCCTCTCTAACTGCATTCCTTAGGCTCTGAAAGGAAAGAGAACTTAGCTCTAACTTTGCTGGATCACAATTTGGAGTGGAGCTTGCAGGCATCAACATCAGTGTCAGCTCGGGGTTTAGACAGGCTTGTGAAAAGGAAAGGGAGATAGAGAGAAATTATTCTTGGCAAGATCAGTTTCACTCATTTTCACCACAAAAATGACTTTACACTTGGAAACTAAAGTGCATGTGTGTGTGTGTGTGTGTGTATGAGAGTATTACAGCAGATGGAAAAGATAGAAGAAAAGTCAAAAGGTAAATCTCACTTCCTACTACACTCTTTTTTTAATCATCTGCAATCTCACAATGCAATCAGCAGTATTCACACATAGCTACTTTCACACACAGAAGACAGAGGGATGGAGCCTGGGAATAAAGTCTTAGGGGAGGTAATACATCACAAATTAAATGAGAGTAAAATTCCCTTTGTTATCTGATATTTTCACTTTGCTGAGTAGGGTGCATTAAGGCTAGAAGTTATAGACAAAACCAGTTGTAGAGGTATTCATATCACAAGTTTTAGAGGCAGCTGTAAATGATTATTTTTTTTCATGCGCACATAATCAGTTATCTAATTTTCTAGACACCAACAATGACAGAAGTTTTAGGTAGTGTGGAAATCAAAGCTTATATGAATTCTTAAATGCAAATTGAAGTGGCCCACACTTACCTAGTGTTTGAGACATTGGGACTTCAAGCCAAGGCTGGAGTACAATGAAGAGCTACTATTCATTCATCGTACCAAAAAAAGAACTGAAATGTCACAGTTTGGTGAGTCCAGTGTGTAAAACCAAAAAGCCAAGGAAGAAAAAAAAAAAATATATATATATATATATATATATATAATTTTTACCTTTTCCTTATTTACACTCAAATGAAAATTATTAAATGAATGTACTATTATGCACGTTTGGGAAGCCCTAGCATGAACTCTGCTGCATAGTGATCTATACATTCAGCAAGCTTTTAAACAGTTAGTTCCAACATGACAGTTTACTGTTTGTGGTACTGATGAAAAGCAATAGAGGAGCTTGCTTCTTTTAAAAATCATAAACCCTCTGCAGAATCATTTAGTAAATTCTTATTGCAGAATTTTGCTAATAGGGCTTAGAAAAACCCCAATTAAACTCTCACATACCTAGTTGAATTGGCAAGATAGCCCCCACTTTCAGTGTATTTGTAAACTGAAAAAATTTGAGAGGTTTATTGAGGAACAAAGGCACAAATCCAACTCTCCCAATGACATAACACCACTTTGGAGGTATTTTTCTGAATGGACCTATTTGTCATGATGAAAATAATTCAAACTCTTATTCTTATTTATGATATATTTTAGGACCAGTTCTCTTTAATGTTTTTATAAAGGAACTGGACACAGGAGTTGAAAGTACACTAATGATTCTAAATTAAGAGTTTTTAACTCCCTGTAAGGTACACAGACCTTACAAAGAGTTCTTAGATATGAGTGCCAGTCAATCACCAACCATGTGAAATTTAACAAGAGCAAGTGATGGATTCTGAACCTGGGACAGCTTAACCTTGGGTATATGTACAGACTGGGGGATGAGGGGCTGGAAAGCAACCCTGCAGAGGGATCTGAAGATTTTAGGTGATGGCAAGATGAAAGAGTCAACAACAGTGTGCTGTGGCAGCCAAAAGGGATAATTGTATCTTGGAGTGCATCAAGCACAGTATAGTTAGCTGATCAAGGGAAGTGACTGGAAGTGACAGCTCTACTCTGTACCAGTGCAGCCTCACCTTGAGTACTGTGTGCGGCTTTGGCACCACAATATAAGGATATAAAACTCTTAGAGACCATCCAAGGGAGGGCAGCAAAGACGGTGAGGGGTCTAATTGGGAAGACATATGAAGAGCAGCTGAGGTCACTTTTTTTTTTTCAGCCTGAAGAAGAGGAGATTGAGAGGAGACCTCATTGCAGCCTACAGCTTCCTTGCTGGAGGAAGAAGAGGGAGAACAGAGGAAGGGCTGATGATCTCTTCTCTCTGGTGACCAATGTCAGGACCCAAGGGAATGGCATGAGGTTGTGGCAAGGGAGGTTCAGACTGAACATTAGAAAAAGGCTCTTCGCTGGGTGAGGCACTGGAACAGGCTCTCCAGGGAAGTGGTCATGACATCAAGCTTTCCAGAATTCAAGATGTGTTTGGACAATGTTCTCAGACATATGGTTTAATTTTTCAGGTAGTCCTATGTGGATACAGGAGTTAGACTTGATGGTCCCTATGGGTCCCTTCCAATTCAGGACGTTCTATTCTGAAGGACAATATTTTATGAGAAAGCCAGAACAATTTCCTGTCCCACTGGACTCTCTCAAGCAGTTCCCTGTCCTTCTTGAATTGAGGGGCCCAGAACTGGATGCAATATTCCACATGAGGTCTCACAAGGGCAAAGTAGAGGGGGAGGAGAACCTCTCTTGACCTACAAACCACGCCACTTCTAATACACCCCAGGGTGCCATTGGCCTTCTTGGCCACAAGGACACAGTGCTGGCTCATGGTCATCTGGCTGTTTACCAGGACCCCCAGGTCCATTTCCCCTACATGGCTCTCCAACAGGTCAGTCCCTAACTTATACTGGTGTTTGGAGTTGTTCTTGGCCAGATGCAAGACTCTACACTTGCCCTTGTTACATTTCATTATATATGATATGTGGATATCAGGATATTCAGGATATGTGGACTTGAGGGGTAGACATAATACACCCTGAAGTGATAGACCTACTCAACTGTAAAGGTGCTAATTGTGTAAATGTTGTGGATGTATTCAATTCCAGATCATGAACAACATGAGTACAATGACACAGGGTGCTGGAGATGTCAATGAGTCAAGTTGCAGCCCTCCTAACTCTCCTATTTCATCTTTCTAACTCTCTACCACTCTCAGTTATTTTAACAATTGCCTGAAGTGTTCATTCATGTCAAAGTGTGTTATTTACTTCCTATTATGTGACATTACAAGACTCCATTACAAATTGAGAGAAACATATTGCATTCCAAAGTGTAAGTCTTACCTTATTATCTATGAATAGAAATGAGTGCTGGCACTAGAAGGCAACTACTTACAGAAGATACTCTAAATGTTATGTACAAAGTTTCATTTTTGATAATGTAGCAAAGAAAGATAAAATATATCAGAAATACTCTACTGAATGCATTTATCGTTCATGTTGTCAGCCCATCAAGTTTAGTCGTATAATTCATAGGCTGATTACATGGAAAGTCAATGAATCATACAGCTAAATATTTTCTAGTGGCTTTTTGAATGATGAAGTTAATCAATAATGTACCTGAACAGAGGTAATCTCTAGGTGTTATTGCTAATAACCAAACCTTCATGAGGTTAATGTATATAAATAGGTATAAAAAGACTCTAAAATCAACATCTAATTCTACTCATAAAAGAGCTAAAAGAGAGGCTACTCATTACTTTTTGTAAAAATAAAATAAAATAAAATAAAATAAAATAAAATAAAATAAAATAAAATAAAATAAAATAAAATAAAATAAAATAAAAAATAAAATAAAATAAAATGTTGTTGTTGTTGTTATTGTTATTATATTTTAATTCAATGGAATAATTTCCAAAACCATTTTTTTATAGAGAGTGGTACCATTACAAAGGTATAACACGGGTAGGTGAATACACAGCTTCAAGAGTACTATACTTGTTCCAAGTCTAAATGCAATCGCTATTACACTTCAGTGCACTAAATCTGTTATTGGTGTATAAAAGAAAGGAGGAAAATACACGGAATATAAAGAAATGGTGAATGTCTCATTGTATTATATCTTAAATAGAACATTTTGATTATGTTATTATTACTTGTTTCTGAGGACATATGTAGAAACTCTTTCTATGAAGACAATCTAGTAGCCTTCCACACACTTCTATGTCTTTGAATATAAAGAATAATAAAGAAAGAAAAGTTCATGAGACTTAGTACCTCAGTATTAACCTAAGGAAGCAGTTTTATGAAATTGGTCAATTAAATTAACTATATATCTAAAAAAAAAAAAAAGTGTTTTTTGTTTTTGACCTCTCAGGGAGAGATCTTGAGCAAACAAGATTTTCCTCTAGAGGTATTTTAGAAACAGCCTCCCTAACTACTTGGTATTGCTTTCTGAAAGGCTGATACTAGGTGGAAGCTAGACTCTTATAGTACGTGAACTGGAACTCACTCTCCACAGTTATCTGCTACTTCTACAGTATGCTATAAGTTTTTTATTTTTTTTTACTTCCTGCACAAAGTGAATTCATGACAAGAACAACATATAATCATAACACTGACTTATTTTTAAATCCCCAAACATTTAACATTTGAAAAATATAAGACCAAAAAATAATAATAATTTAAAATCTTGTGTGAAATCCAGAGGGACCTTCACAGGCTTGTGAGGTGGGCCTGTGCAAACCTCATGAGGTTCAACAAGGCTGTCCTGGTTTCAGTTAGAACAGAGTTAATTTTCTTCCTAGTAGCTGGTAGAATGCTATGTTTTGTCTTAGGATGAAAAGAGTGCTGATAACACCCCAGTGTTTTAATTGCTGCAGAGCAGTGCTTATACTAAGCCAAGGACATCTCAGCTTCTTGCTCTGTCCTGCCAACAGGCAGGCTGGGGGTGCAGCAAGAGCTGGGAGGGGACAGACCCAGGACAGCTGACCCAAACTAGCCAAAGGGGTATTCCATACCATCTGACATCATGCTAAACAATATATAGGAGTGGCCAGCCAGGGGAGGGGGGCCGGACTGCTCGGGGTTAGGCTGGGCATCAGTCAGCGGGTGGTGAGCAATTGCATTGTGCATCACTTGTTTGTACACATTATTAGTAGTAGTACTATTATCATCATTGTATTATTATTATTATTATTATTATTATTGTTGTTGTTGTTGTTGTTGTTGTTGTTATCATTTTCCCGTCTTATTAAACTGTCTTTATCTCAACTCACAGGCTTCACTTTCCATTTCTCTCCCCCATCCCTGAGAAGGAGGGGGGAGGGTGAGCGAATGGCTGTGTGGTGTTTAGCTGCCGGCCGGGTTAAACCACGACAAAGGCCAAAACAAGGTCCTGTATTTGGGCCAGGGAAATGCCAAACACAAATAGAGGCTGGGCAGAGAATGGATTGAAAGAAGCCCTGATGAGAAGGATCTGAAGATGCTGGTTGAAAAGAAGCTCAACATGAGCTGGAAATGTATGCTTGCAGCCCAGAAAGTCAAGCATATCCTGGGTTGTATCAAAAGAAACATGGCCAGCAGAGTAAGGAAGGTGATTTCCCCCCTCTACTCTGCTCTCACGAAATCCCACCTAGTGTTCAGCTCTGGGGTCCCCAGCACAAGAAAGGCATGAAAGTATTAGAACAAGTCCAGAGGAGGGGCACAAAGATGATCAAGGGGCTGGAGCACCTCTCCTATGAAAACAAATTGAGGGAGGTGTGGTTGTTCAGCCTGGAGAAGAGAAGGCTGGAAGACCTTCTTCCAAGTACCCAAAATGGTCTTATGAGAAAGCTAGAGAGGGACTATTTATCAGGGAGTGTAGTGATAGAACAAGGGTCAATAGCTTTAAACTAAATAAGATAGGTTTAAACTATATATATAAAGAAGATTTTTTTTCCTCTGTGGGTGGTGAGACACTGGAACAGGTTGTCCAAAGAAACTGTGGATGTCCCATCCTTGAAAGTGTCAAAGGCCAGGTTGGATGGGGCTTTGAGCAACTTGGTCTAGTGGAAGGTGTCCCTGCCCAAGCAAGGGTGTTAAAACTGGATGAACTTTAAAGTCCCTTCCAACCCAAACCATTCTATGATTCCATGAATTCTTTCAATTATCTCAAATAAAATTAAAAAAAAAAAAATAAAATGCTATTTCATTCTAACCTGCTTTTTTGTGCCCTTCAGATTTTGCACAACAGATATACACAAAAAATAATGATTAATATATGCAATAGAAAGAAATCAGCAGATAACACGTGTGTTTCGTCACTATTTGCCTAATATGTAAACGTGTAGTGGACTCAGTTATATGTGTATTGTTCCTCTGACTGGTATCACTAGAAGGCTCATATTTGTTGGAAGGATACTAGATATATATGAAAGGTATATGAAATTCTGGATGAGGTTTGGTCCGGCTTGTTTTGGTGGAACTGACTGGTAAAACCAAAGTACTTCACAAGAGCATTGTATAGACAACATGCAGGCGAACTTCATCTCCTGCCATTGCTGTTGGCTAACCAACAGCACCTCTTTATTGAATAGTAAAGACAAATAGGCACCTTTAAAAGTGATTCATCTAATCCTGAAATATGCACCCAAGTGTGATAGTAAATTATTATTTTGAGGTGTGTATTTTGTCCATTGACTATACATAGGTCTAAAATATTTAGTTCAAATCTGACTTTAAACTATCCAAGTATAAGGATAATAAATTTCATAGTCTGTATCCAGTGCTGATCTATGTAAATTGTGCCAAATGTTCTATAAATTTAAACCATATCTGTCTGCATCACTCATCAAAACTCCAACAAGCAAAACAAATAAATGGCAACCACACAGAAGTGAAATTCCAAGACTTCTCTGATCCCATGTTTCAAAACATCTTTTTAAAAACTACAAGTACTCATTATTCAGGTCAGTTTAGATGGTACTGTGACTGTGTATCAAAACAAACTCAATTCAATCTGTGCAATGAGCAAGCAGGAAGTAAAAGAAGGAATAAGTAGAAGAACCTCTGTAGACAAAATAATTATAATGAAATAGTTATTCAGAAACAGTTTATTAACCAATTAACTATAAAAAAAAATAAATAATAACAAAAATAGTAGAATGGAGATTTACAAAGGTAAGTCCTCCCATATCCAAAGTGAATGCAGGCAAAACTGGCATGGCTACAAAATCTGCAAAATATTTATTATTTAGTTTTGTGTTCCTCTCTTATAATTAATTCACAATTAAGTTGTAATTATATTTCAGATACTTGTAATATGCATTCTATGGTGCTAACCATTGATAGATTTGTAAACAAAAACAGCTGGACTGGAATTTCTTCAAGGAAATATTTACATTTCAACAGTTTATCAAACTGAAAGTCTGCAGATAAATCTACACATGGGCATTATGTTAATGACAATAGCAATGATGATTCATATTATTAGCTTTAGCTGCTTTGTACTGCTACAGCTGTAAAAGAATAAAACCTGGAAGGAAAAAGGATAAGGAGGCAGGCCTAGGGTTTTACTCCCTTGCCTCCTCTCAAGGTTATAACATTTGTTACATTACACCAGAAATAATGATTAACAATAGGGCCATTGTCCAAAATTTTTTCACCTGGCTTGTTTAAGATATCCTGGCTAGTATAAGAAACAGAGTGGCCAGCAGGTCTAAGGAAGTGATTTTCCCCCTGTACTCAGCTCTGGTGAGGCTGCACCTTGAGTACCATGTTCAGTTTGGGGCCCCTCTTTACAAGGACATTGAGGTGCTCGAGTGAGTCCAGAGAAGGGCAACAAAGCTGGTGAGGGGTCTAGAGAATAAGTCTTATGAGAAGCAACTGAGGGAGCTGGGATTGTTCAGTCTGGAGAAGAGGAGGCTTAGGGATGACCTTATTGCACTCTGTAGTGAGGATCACTTAAAGGAGGCTGTAGCGAGGTGGGGTTGGTCTGTTGTTGGGGGTTGTTGGTCTATTCTGGGGGTTGGTGCCTGGTGACAGGATGAGGGGAAATGGGCTAAAGTTGCACCAGGGGAGATTTAGGTTGAATATTAGCAAGAACTTCTTTACTGAGAGGGTTGTTGGGCACTGGAATAGGCTGCCCAGGGAAGTGGTGGAGTCACCATCCCTGGAGGTCTTTAAAAGACGTTTAGATGTAGAGCTTAGTGATATGGTTTAGTGGAGGACTTGTTAGTGTTAGGTCAGAGGCTGGACTAGGTGATCTTGGAGGTCTCATCCAACCTAGATGATTCTGTGATTCTATGACCTCTAGAGGCCAGATTATTGGAGGTATGTAATTCATATAGGATGAAACTGAGAATTTAGGATTTTACAAAAGCACAAGTTCCCACTGAAATTTTAAATTAATATATATGCATTTTGAAAATCACAGCATGTACCTAATCTTATCTTTGACAAACTAATATGCTTGTGTTTGTTAAATCATCTTACTGCTTCAGTACCAGGAAAAAATAGCTTTAAAAATTTCTACCTACTTGATTCCTACTCAGTGGTCTCAGTTTGCATGTCATTATCCAGGCCTTAGTGTTTAAACAGGATCACAGCCTACAGAAAAAAAAATATATATATTTCTATAAAGGACACCTCCTGATCAACAATCATTTTTCAAACAGTGTCTCAAGAATTCAAAACAGAACACTAACACACACACACACAATAAAAAATAATAATAAAAAAGTAGAACAATAATAACATCGGAAGACAGAAGAGTGCATGAACTTAGGTAATTAAGGGTTTTGTTCATTTCATAGTTATAGAAAGACTCACTTCCCCAGGAAAATTCAACTCAACAGTTAAAGCTTCTTCTACATCACTGATTCATTTTCTGAAGGATTTGTTGTTTTTGTTGTTTGTTTGTTTTTAAAAAGAGCTACAGTTATCAGAAAAGAAATCTCAAGTTGGAGGATCCCATTCCTTACAGACAGTGAAAGTTCCCTTCACTCCTCCTGAAAGTCCTTGCAAGTAACACTAAAGCACAGTGAATTGGGTGTTGTCCACCTGGCAGAAAGAGAGATTCATTCTAATTCTAGCCTGACTGGCTACAGCAAAAGTCACTGATTTCAAACACAATCAGGTTAGGGATTAATCTTTCTTCCTTTCCCTCCCACAGAAAACTTTATTCAGATGACTAACTGAATGATGGGGCAGATGGAGGAGCAGTTGGAAATATGTGTGTAATTCACAATGGGAATGAATTGAGGGTGGCTTGACCTGAACGAGAGCAATGGAATTTGAATGTGACTGGGGTTAAGAGGGTTTTGCAGTATGGTATAAGTGAGAAGTCATCTATGGATAGTATACTAAAGAAAGATAGTATACTGCAGTATAGTATACTGGTAAATTAAATATAATCACTAAAGTTCGAGATCCTTCTGTCCAAACAATATAAAGCAATCTATATATGTGACAACCTCACTCTTCAGAAAGAAGGTGGCTATTCAAAGACTGTCTTCTGGGCCTGATCCAGGCTATCCATTAACCAATTGTCAGCAGCAGAACTACCTAGGTGGCATGATCCACCTCTTTTTCAGGGACCATTGTAACAAGATGCTTGCTTTTCATAGGTACTGAATAATTTTCTTGTCCTGAAGAACTCCAGTTAATTGAATATATATAGAAAAGTATTTTGCACTTGCCTTGTATGTGTAAATCTTTGTTTCTTTGAAGGTGTTGGATTTATTACATATATACAGAACTCAGGGAATGTATAGTTAGCAGGTAAATCAGTGACTCAGAGAAGGATGTCAGATAGGGTCAGCCATAGCTGCTGTTAAAATGATTCTCACAGTCTTTTCTAACTCTTGTTCCACATTTGAGAAGAAAGTCTAACAGAAATACTTCGTCAACAAGTGGATGCTTCTGCTGAATTTTCTGTGGTCTACAGACTGAGAATCCCTGGTTATTGCACTGCCAAAACCTGATAAAATATGAGGAATTACAAAAAATTTTAATGTTTACTTTGGAAATTGCAGTGCATAGGAAAAATAAAAATAAAAACAATAAAAATAAAAAATAAAAAAATAAAATAAAAATAAAAATAAAAATAAAAATAAAAATAAAAATAAAAATAAAAATAAAAATAAAAATAAAAATAAAAATAAAAATAAATGTTCTCATTGACTTAAAAGAACAAAATATAGAAGAACTGGTGGAATTTGAGTTTTTGTTTGTTTGTGTTTTATTCTAGATTCCTATTAATCTTCATTCATTACACATAGAGACAGAGAAAGGGAATGGAAAACAAAGTAGATGGCACATCTTTTTTACTGCTGCAATGAAAAATATATAAGAAAAATAAAACTTTTAAAACGCTTCACAGTGCACACAGGCAAAGTCTTTTCAAAGATGTCTCCAGGGACTATTGTTCCTGATTGCCAGAAGCTCATATGCCATGGCCAAATGCTTGCTCATTCAGACCTCACCAAAACTTCACACAATAATTTAAATTGAACTTGGCCAGCTTAGATTGGAAAAAAAAAAAATACTTAAACTGAAAAAGGAATAAACATAACTCAAAATACAGTTTGTGCTTTCTGTTCTAAACTAAATACAGAGGAATAGTCCACTCTCTTTAATGACCACCAGTTAGAAGAATATGCAACATCTGTTAAAAGACTGAAGTATCTTTAAATTTGAAAATAATATACAACTACAGACTATTAGAAAAATACATTTTACAACTCAATTTACAATTTTACAATACTGTACACCTTAGATTTTGAATCCCGTGAGGAGATTATGCTGTAGTTAGACATCTAGGTACTTCAAAGGAGAAGTGAATTATCATTATGAGTACTCAAGGAGCTTCCAGACCAGTCATGGAAATGTTTAATAGGTTTTATAAAGTTCAGAAATGCTGCTTAACTTAGAAACATAGAAAGGTTTCATTCGGAAGTGATCTTAAAGCTCATCCATTTCCAATGCCCCTGCGTGGGTAGGGACAAATCCCATTAGGTCAGGTTGCTCAAAGCCCCATCCAACCTGGCCTTCAGCACTTGCAGGGATGGGGCACCAACAGCTTCTTTGGACAACATGTTCCAGTGCCTCACCACCGACAGAGGAAAGAAGTTCTTCCTTATATCTAATCTAAATCTTTCAGTTTAAAGCCACTCCTCCTTGTCCTATCACTACACTCTCTTGATAGAGTTCTTCTCCAGCTTTCTTGTAGGTCCATTTTAGGTACTGAAAGGCAGCTATAAGGTTTCCCTGAAGCCCTCTCATATCTAGGCTGAACATCCCCTGAACTCTCAGCCTGTCTTCATAAGAGAGGTGTGTGGTGGTTTTAGCTTGCTAGGCAGCTGAACTCCACCACAACTGCTCTCTCACTCTCCCTCCTCAGAAGAGAAGGGGAAGAAGTAAAGGAAAGAACAACACACATGTTGAAATAACGATAATTTAAAGGGAAAAAATAATTATTAAGGAAAGGTTGTTATTAATTAAGCAATTTTACTAAAGGGAAAAAAAAAAAAAAAAAAGTAAAAGGCTGTGTGGAAGTGCAGAGGAAAGAAATTACTCTCTACTTCCCACAAATGACCAATGCTTGACCATGTCCTTGAAGCAGGGCCTCAACGCATGTAGCCCTTGTTCAGGAAGACAGACGTTTTCGCAACGAGAGCCCACCCCTCCCCTCTTTCTTTTTCTACCTTTTGTTGCTGACATCATATGGTATAGAATATCCCTTTGGTTGGTTTAGGTCAGCTGCCCTGGTGATGTTCCTTTCTCACCTTTTGCCCACCCCCAGCCTGATGACTCTGGGAGAGTTAGAGAGAGTCATGATGCTGTGCCAGCATTGCTCAGCAGCAGACACAACACTCTCAAGCCAGTCCAGGTCTCTCTGAATGATATCCCTTCCCTCCAGCATGTTGACTGTACCAGAGAGATTGATGTTGTCTGCAAACTTCCTGACGGTGTACTCAATCCTACTGTCCATGTCACCAGCAAAGATGTTAAGTCTCCGTACCAAATCCTGAGGAACACCACTTGTCACAGTTCTCTGCCTGGACATCGAGATGTTGACATCAACCTTTTGAGTGCAATCAGCCAGCCAATTCCTCATCCACCAAGCGTCCAGTCCATGTCTCTCCAATTTAGAGACAAGGATGCTGTATAGGCCATATAAAATGCTTAGCACAGCTTCAGGTGGATGATGTCAGTTGCTCTTTCCCTATCCACCAATGTTGTAACCATGTCATAGAAGGCCACAAAGTTTGTTGGGCATGATTTGACCTTAGTGAAGCCATGTTGGTTGTCACCAATCAACTCTGTTTTCAGGGTTTCTTAGCAAAATTTCCAGAAGGATCTGCACCATGATCTTGACAGGCACAGAGAGAAGACTGGCTTGTAGTTTCCCAAGTCTTCCTTTTTTTTTTTTTTTTTTTTCCTTTCTAAAAATGAGGGTTATGTTTCCCTTATTCCAGTCAGTGAGAACTTCATCAGACTGCCGCAACTTCTCAAACACGATGGACATTGACTTAACAACATCATCCACCACTTCTCTCAGGACCCTTGAATGCCTCTCATCAAGTCCCATAGAATTGCACCTGTGGTGTTCCTGTGGTGGTTTTACCTATCTGGACAGCTGAACTCCACCACAACTGCTCTCTCACTCCCCCTCCTCAAAGGAAAAGGGAGAGAAAATACGATAGGAAGAGTTCAAGGGGAGAGAGATAAGGACAGGAAGATAGCTCAACAATCATCATCACAGCCAAAACAGACTCAGCATAGGGAAATTAATTACATTTATTACCTATTACTAACATGCTAGAGCAGAGAGAAGTTAAAAACAAACTAAAAATACCTTCTCCCAAATCACTCTTTCCTACACCTTCATCCTGAGTAGCGCAGGTAAATGGGGAATGGAGGCTGTGGTTAGTCCTAAAGCTTCATCTCTGCCTCTCCTTCAAGGTCACTCTCTGCCCCTGCTGTAGCATGAGGTCCCTCCCACAGTATGCTTTCATTCCTGAACTGATCCTGCATAGGCTTCCCACAGGCAGCAGCTCTTCAAGAACTGCTCCAACACGTGTCCATACCATGGGGTCCATCAGGAGCAAACTGCTCCAGCACGGGTCCCCCACAGGTAGCAGCTCCCCCCAGATCCCCTGCTCCTGCATAGGCTTCTCTCCACAAGCTGCAGCTCCAGCCCATGGCCTGCTTCTGCAGGGGCTCTCCATGGGCTGCAGCTTCCTCTAGGCCACATCCACCTAAATCACCATGGGCTCCTCCACAGGCTACACCATGGAGATCTGCTCTGTCATGGTACCCCATGGGCTGCATGGGGACAACCTGCTCCACCATGGGTGTCTCTAAAGTCTGCAGGGGAACTTCTCCTCTGGCACCTGGATCACCTCTTCTCCTTTCTTCTTCATGCACCTTGGTGTCTGTAGGGCTGTTTCTCACTCCTCACTCTTCCAGCTGCTGTTGTAGAGCATTTTTTTTCCATTTCCTAAGTATGTTCTCACAGAGGTGCAAACAACATCACTTATTGGTCAGCTCTGGCCATCTGCAGGCCCCTTTGAAACCGGCTGGAGCTGCAGCTGATCCAACATAGGGCAGCTTCTGGACTCTTCTCACAGAGGTCACCCCTGCAGCCCCCTGCTACCAAAACCTTGCCACATAAACCCAGTACAGTTCCTTAGATGGTCTTGAACCTGATCATCTCCTACAGTGGGTGGTTCTTCATTTGCTGTCCCTGCCTTTGCTTTCTGGGACTTGGTCTAAGTGGCTAGAGCACTTTTGCCAGTGAAGATTGAGTTAAAAAAGCCACTGAGTACCTTAGCCTTCTCTATATCCTGGCTAAACCGGTCTCCTGTTTCCTTCTGAATAGGACCTACAGTTTTTCTAGTCTTCCTTTTATCACCAATATACCTATAGAAGCCTTTCTTGTTACCCTTGAAGTCCTTGACCAGATTAAATTCTTCTTGGGCTTTAGCTTTCCCAACCCGATCCCTTTTTGCTCAGATGATTTTTCTGTATTCATCTCAGAACACCTGTTCTTGTTTCCACCCTCTGTAGGCTTACTTCTTCTCCTTGAGTTTGTCCAGCAGCTCCTTGTTCATCCATGCAGACTCCTGGTGTTTTTGCCTGGCTTCGTCTTTGTTTTTATACATCACTCCTGAGCTTGGATGACGTGATCCTTGAATATTAAACAGTTTTCTGGGGCCCCTCTGCATTCCAGGGCTTTATTCTATGATGTTGTACCAAGTAGATTCCTGAAGAATTTGAAGTCTGCTCTCCCAAAATCCAGATTAGTGAGCCTGAAAGGATCTTCAACTCCACCGTTTCATGGTCACTGCAATCAAGGCTTCCTGTGAGCTTCATGTTCCCCACCAGCCTGTCCTTGTTGTTGAGAACAAGGTCCAAAACAGTGCCTCTCCTGGCTGGTTCCTCTATCACTTGTAGAAGGAAGTTGTCAACAGCACACTCCATGAACCCCCTGGATTGTTTCTGCCCTGCTTTGCTATATCTCCAACAGATATTTGTCTGATTGAAGTCCCCCATGAGGAGCAGGGATTGTGAATGTGATCCTGCTTCTATCTGTCCATAGAGGGTCTCATCCACTTGGTTTTCCTGGCTGGGTGTCCTGTAGCAGAACCTCACTATAATGTCATATGTCCCTGCCCTCCCTTTAATCCTGACCAATAAGCTCTCAGTCAGGTCCTCATCCATCCTCAGGCAAAGCTCCATACACTACATATGGTCACTGACGTGGAGATTGAAACTCCATCATTGTCTCCCCTGCCTGTCTTTCATAAGGAGCTTGTATAAGGAGCCATTCCAACACTACAGTCACAGGAGCCATCCCACCATGTCTCCATAATACCAGTTTACCTTTTTTCTCTGTGTTTATCTATATCTTACTTTTACTTTTTGCAAATATTTTATTTTCAACTCTTAACTTTTCACTACAGTCTAATCTTACTGGATGCTATGTATACATTTACAGTGTTGTAGAGGTCTGAGGCTGAGGCAGATAGGATAAGATCTCACTTGGAAGAAACTGAGAATTAGGGCTTTTTTACTGTTATTATTTACTGTGTCTGTAAGTTCTGTGTAAGGTGACCTATGAACTTGTTCAGCTTCTGCCACTGAAATGGCTTCAAAGGGTAATACTAGCATCTGTTTCCCAGAGGTGTGGTTGTTATTGATCAGCTCACAGAGAAGGTAATACTTTATCTCTGTCCTCTTCAATTGCTAAATTGAGTTCAGATTGTTCAAGAGATCCATCTGAAAACTTATTTCTGATTTCCAATATATCATCCCATCACTGAAAATCCAGATTCTGCAATATCAGTTTGGTTACAGTGAAAAGAAGCCAAATGGTTACTAGTTGCTTCTGAATGGAATAGAATACGATGCCCAGGAGTTTACTAAATTAATTTGTTTATAGCATGTATTTCTTACCAGATCTTTCTGAAGAATATCTTTAGAATCCATTTTTCCCTTATTGTATTAGTTTACTTCCATTTAGACAGATGAAATCTACTGTTTTCCACCATCCTTAAGTCCTATTCAAAAATCTGTTGCAGCCTCATTGTTTTAGTATGCTTTTCAATCCACAACTTCATTTTAATCTCCCTACTTTGTGATTGACCTGGTATTCTGGACTGTCAAAAACACATTTGTACCTTCAAAATCCCTCAGTACTGAGCTCTAGCTAAACACACTTGTACTGTGATACACCTTCACATATACAAACACTGTGAAGACCAAAGACATTCAATTTACCTCTGAAATTTTAAAACGTCAACTTTAACCTTTCTGTACCTCAACTTCCTAAGCTGTTTGATAGCACCTACCTGACAGAGAAACCAACAGGCCAAATTAACTCTTTCAAAGTCCTCTATATCAGAAAGGGAACAATCTATATAATTTCAGAACAGCTGGTTGCCTTGCAGCACAAACCAGTTTCAAGAAAGCAATTTGAAAAAATAAAAGTGTACTTTAAAAGGAGGATGTCTTTCAACTTAACATTTCCAGTTTTACCAGAAACTCGTTGGTCAGTGCACCCAATAAAAAATGAATGGAAAGGGTCATGCTAAGTCCAGTAACTTTCGTTATCTCTTGCAGCTGTCATTTCTGTTATTAGCTGGATTATTTGCTCACTTTGCCTTTTTTTTTTTTTTTTAATTGCTAGAAAGTCAGTCTAAGAGCCAATTGAAAAAGTTGCTACAGCTTCCGTTCTTATTATTTAAATGAACTGTATCTGCACTAGTATGAGTGCTTTTTATGTCTTCTCTGAATACACTTTGTGTATTTTCCTTCACATCTCTCTGTTGGCGCAGCTCATTCTTCTGGCCTCATATAGAAGATAAAAATGTTGTGGATCCTTAAACATATACTAACCATTTCTATGACTATATCTATTCAGATAATTTCTATTTATAGATGAACATTTTGCTCCTTGATGAACTGAGTATAAATAGTGTTTTGCTGTCCTGATTTCAGCTAGAATAGGGTTAATTTCCCTCCTAGTAGCTCATATGGTGCTGTGTTTTGGATTTCTGATGAGAACAATGTTGATAACACACTGATGTTTTAATTGTTGCAGAGCAATGCTTACACTAAGCCAAGGATTTTTTGGCTTCTCACTCTGTCCTACCAGTGGGCTGGCTAGGCATACAACAGGAGCTGGGAGGGGACAGACCCAGAACAGCTGACCCAAACTGGCCAAAGGGGGTATTCTATACTATTTGATGTCATGCTGAACAATATATAGGGGTGGCTGGGCGCGGTGGGGGCTCCAGCTGCTTGGGGATAGGCTGGGCATCGGTCAGCAGGAGGTGAGCAATTGCATTGTACATCACTTGTTTGTATACATTAGTAGTAGTAGTACTATTATCATTATTATTATTATTTTCCTTTCTTTTCTGTCCTAATAAACTGTCTCTGACTCAACCCACAAGCTTAATTTTTCTAATTCTTTCCTCCATCCCAGAGAGGGAGGGGGTAGGGTGAGCAAATGTCTGTGTGATGCTTAGCTGCTGGTTGGGTTAAACCACAACAGTCCTTTCTGGCACCCAACAAGTGGCCTGAAATGTTGAGATAACAACAGATCTAACCAAAGCATGTTAAAACATGATTCTTATAAGCGGTACATCAGTTTAACATTTGCTAATCACAATGCCGATTTTTGTGATCTCAAGTCTGTTGTGCCTGTTTTCCAAACTGAGATATAGATCAGATTACTTACTGTATGTGTTCCCTGTCATGTTGCTTATCATTTCTGGGGGTTGGTATATGGTTATTATTTTGATGTACTGTGTAACACTGGCTTATGATATGATAAAATTAGTGGCCATGAGACTAATCTGGTATTTGTACTCTGCATTGCTGTCAGCTCCATACTTTGGGAATCCTACCTTGGAAAATATTAATAATTACACCTTTCATGCTTTTTCTTCAGAGAGCCAATCTAAGGAGGGGTCATTTTTTTTCCCAGTTGTTCACTCTCCCTTTCTTCTCTACCCCTTTCTTTTTCTCCAGGCAAGTTATGGTAGCATTCCAAAACTTTGAATATCCTTGGGATGTTCAGACCAGCATGTTCTTATTGTTATATGTCCTGAATATGCTTCATGTTTTGTGTAAGGTTAAACAAATACTTAAGAGTGTCATCCAGAGATCTGTCTTGAAGTAGTATAGTTATGAGTGGCAGGGAGAGTGGGAGAATATGGGCAGGTATCTAGAGCAGTGGGCAACTCCAGAGCTTTGGAAATTCACCTCTGAACAACTGCAAATACTACAAAAATGTGCTTGAAATATCCTAAATAAAAATAAATAAATAAATAAAAAACTGCTTGAAAATGTGTGTCATCACCCTGGTAATACCAGAGACACAAAAAACTGCAATGTGCTGGGGCTTGGCCTATGCTTACTGAGCTGTATTCAATGCCAATACAACCCCAGTGACAGACCCTGTGGACACTTCAACCCTTGAGACAGGTGCAGGAGCCCTTCCAAGCCCTACAAAGGGCCCCAGTGCTGAGTCAGGGAAACAAACTGTACTAGTGTCAGTTGCACCCGTAACCAAGACAAAAAAAAATGGTTTAGAGAATCACATCATTTAGAACACAGAGAAACTCCTACTAAGACTAGGTATGAAGAAGACAAGGCTGGGCCATCAGAGGAACAGGAGGATGAAGATGAAGATGTCTAAAAAACATCAATAACTACTCAAAACCTATACCAGCATGAGTTACAAGATGTGTGAAAAGATTAGGTTATTGTCTAGGTGAGCACTTGTCACCTGCCTGTTCCGATGCTGGGACACCAGAGCCAGTAGTCTGGAATTAGAGGAAGGGAAGCCAGGTGGCTGGGATTCCTTGCTAGAGATGCAGGCACTGACAAACCAATTGGAAATGGAGCACAAGGCTTCAGCCTCTGAAGACGTCTCCTGTCAGCTGTGAAGGAAAGTTATTTCTTCAAGGAAGAACTTGTATGTCTACCAGGCAAGTGGACCACTATGGAGAGGGGAATCCAGCGCCTGAGGGAATTGACCATATGGGAGGTGATTTATAGGGACCTACACAATGAACAGATATCCAAAAATACAGATGGAGTCAAGTGTATATTACCCATGTGGCGGAAGTTTGAACAGAGTACAACATCATCATATGGCAGTAATGACCTGGAAAGACCATGAGGAATGCACGGTAGGTGAATTGGCTAAACAACTCCAGCAGTACAAATAAAGTCTTTCCTCTTCCCTACAGGCCTGTGTCTTGGCTGTGGAAAAACTTTCTCAGGAGTTCCACCAACTAAAAGAGAATACTTTGTAGAAACTTTCTGAAGAGGTCCAACAAAGAGAATTTATCTTCCTCCCCAGCTGTACAAACTAAGGTCTCAGCTATCAGGGGCAAGCATACTTCTGTGCAAGAAAGAAAATATAGTGGGTACACAACCCATGCCACCCTGTGGTTTTACCTACATGACCATGGAGAAGACATGAGAAAATAGGATGGAAAATCTATCTCAATTCTAGAGGCATGAGTACATGAGTTGCAAGGAAAAACAATTGGAAAAAAAATGTGGTTCTCTGAGAAAATTGCTGCTCCAATTTCCAGTAGGCAGTACTACAGACACAGAAATGAAGATTCCGACCAGGATTAGAGGGGCCCTGCCTCCATCCAGGGGGAGGAAATGGACAGTCAAGTTTATTGGACTGTGTGGATTCGATGGCCTGGCACAGCAGATGCACAGAAGTATAAGGCTTTAGTAGACACCTGTGCACAGTGTATTGTAATACCATCAAGCTATAAAGGGCCAGAACCCATCTGTATTTATGGGGTGACAGGTATATCCCAGCAGTTAACTGTATTGGAGGCTGAATGAGTCTTACTGGAAATGAGTGGCAAAAGCATCGTATTGTGACTAGCCCCGGTGCTCTGTGCATCCTTGGCATAGACTAGGAGAGGATATTTCAAGGACCCAGAAGGGTACTGGTGGGCTTTCAGCATAACTACCTTAGAGACTGAGGACATTAAATAATTGTCTACATTGGCCGGTCTCTCAGAGGACCCTTTTGTTGTGGGGTCACTCAGGGTGGAACAACAACAGGTGCCAATCGCTACCACAACTGTGCACCGGCTGCAATATCACACAAACCAAGACTCCCTGATACCCATCAATGAGCTGATACATCAACTGGAGAACCAAGGAATGAACAGCAAGACTCATTCACCTTTTAATAGTCCCATATGGCCAGTGTGAATGTAATGGTGAGTGGAGACTGATAGTAGACTATCGTGGCATGAGTGGAGTCATGCCACTGTCGTGGTTCCGCTCGAGTGGGCAGCCGAGCTCCACCACAGCCGCTCTCTCACTCTCCCTCCTCAAAGAGGAATGGGGAGAAAATATGTGAAAAAGGGCTCAAGGATTGAGATAAGGACAAGAAAATCATGCAATAATTATTGTAATGGGCAAAACAGACTCGGCATAAGGAGATAGTAAGATTTATTGCCTACAACTAACAAGCAAGAGAAGTGAGAAAACAAAGGAAAAAAAAAAAACAAAAGCACCTTCCCCCCCCATCCACCCTCTTCCACCTCCTCCCCCCGAGTGGCGCAGGGGAACGGGGAATGGGGGTTATGGTCAGTCTGCAGCACTTCTTCTCTGCCGCTCCTTCTCGGTCACTCTCGTCCCCTGTGCTGTGGGGTCCCACGGGATTCAGTCCTTGATGAACTGATCCGGCGTGGGCTTCCCACAGGCAGCAGCTCTTCCAGAACTGCTCCAGATATGGGTCCGTACCATGGGGTCCATCCCTCAGGAGAAAACTGCTCCAACCTGGGTCCCCTATGGGCAGCAGCTCCTGCAGGTCACCTGCTCCTGCGTGGGCTCCTCTCCACGGGCTACAGGTCCGGCCCGGAATCTGCTCCGGCAGGGGTCTTCCACAGGCGGCAGCCTCCGTCGGTGCAGGGCCACCTGCTCCACTGTGGTCTCCTCCACGGGCTGCAGCGTGGAACCCTGCTCCACCGTGGTACTCCATGGGCTGCAGGGGGACATCCTGCTTCACCATGGTCCTCACCACAGGCTGGAGGGGACTTCTGCTCCGGCGCCTGGAGCACCTCTCCCCCTCCCTCATACACTGACCTTGGCACGTGCAAGGCTGTTCTCTCACTCCTGGCTGCTGTCTGGTGCAGCGTTTTTTTCCCTGTCTTAAATATGCTCTCACAGAGGCGCAAACAACATCGCTTATTGGCTCAGATCTGGAAAACAATGGGGCCGTTCCCAAGCATGGGGCAGCTTCTAGATCTTTCTCACAGAAACCACCCCTATAGCCCCCTGCTACCAAAACCTTGCCACGTAAACCCACTACAGCCACTACTGAGTGCTGTAGTGCCGGACATGCTAGAACTCCAGTACAAACTGGAATCAAAGACAGCCAAGTGGTATGCCACAACTGATATTGCTAATGCATTTTTCTCCATCCCTTTAGCAGGAGAGTGCAGGCCACAGTTTGCTTTTACTTGGAGAGGTGCCCATTACACCTGGAATTGGTTGCTCCAGGGGTGGAAACACAGCCCTACCATTTGCCATGGACTGATCCAGTCTGCACTGGAGTAGGGGAAAGCTCCTGAACACCTGCAATACATCAATGGCATCATTGTGTGGGGTGACACAGCAGAGGAAGTTTTTGAGTAAGTGAAGAAAATGGTCTAAATCCTTCTGAAGGCTGTTTTTGCCATAAAACAAAATAAAGTCAAAGGACCTGCATAAGAGATCCAGATTTTAGGAATAAAATGACGGAATAAAGATGGACGTCATCAAATCCCAGTAGATGTGATCAACAAAATAACAGCTATGTCTCCACCAACTAGCAAAAAAGAAAGACAAACTTTCCCAGGTGTCGTGGTGTTTTGGAGAATGCACATTCCAAATTAGTCTGATTGTAAGCTCACTCTGTCAACTAACCAGTAAGAAGAACAATTTCAAATGGGGGCCCAAGCAATGGCTAGTGTTTGAACAAACTAAGCAGGAAGTAGTTCATGCATTAGCCCTTGGGCCAGTCCAAACAGGACCAGATGTAAAGAATGTGCTCTACACTGCAGCTGGGGAGAATGTCCCCACCTGGAGCCTTTGGCAGAAAGAGCCTGGGGAAACCTGAGGTCAATCTGTAGGGTTTGGGAGTTAGGGATACAGAGGATCTGAAGCCCTCTGTATCTGTGGCCCTACACTGCAACCATAAAAATAGATATTGGCAGCACATGAGAGAGTTTGATCTGCTTTGGAAGTGGTTGGTACTGAAGCACATCTCTTCCTGGCACCCTGACTGCCTGTACTGGGCTAAATGTTCAAAGGAAGGATCCCCTTTACACATCATGCAAATGATGCTACATGGAGTAAGTGGGTTGCACTGATTACTCAGCGGGCTCGAACAGGAAACCCCAGTCGCCCAGGAATCTTGGAAGTGACTATGGACTGGCCAGAAGGCAAATATTTTGGGATATCCCATTGGAGGAGGTGGCCCGTGCTGAAGAAGCCCCACTGTACAACAATTTACCAGAAAATGAGAAACAATATGCCCCGTTTAGTGATGGGTGCTGTTGTATTGTGAGAAACCATCAGAGGTGGAAGACTGCTGTATGGAGTCCTACATGACAAGTTGCAGAAGCTGCTGCGATAGGAAGTGAATCGAGTCAGTTTGCAGAAGTGAAAAGTGAAAGTGAAGTGAAAGCCACACAGCTGACTATAGAAATCGCTGAACGAGAAAAGTGGCCAGTTCTCTGTCTCTGTACTGATTCATGGATGGTAGCAAATGCCCTTTAGGGGTGGTTACAGCAATGGAAGCAAAGGCAAACCCATCTGGGCTGCTGCATTGTGGCAAGATATTTTTGCCCAGGTAGGGAACCTGGTTGTAAAAGTGCATAATGTAGAAGGTCAACGTACCCAAGTATCAGGCCACTGAAGAACATTGAAACAACCAGCAGGTGGATCAGGCTGCTAAGACTGAAGTGGCTTGGGTGGACCTGGACTGGCAACATAAGGATTAATTATTTATAGCTCAATGGACCCATGACACTTCAGGCCATCAAGGCAGAGATGCAACATACAGATGGGCTTGTGATCAAGGGGTGAATCTGACCATGAACACTATTGCACAGGTTATTCATGATTGTGAAACATGTGCTGCAATCAAGCAAGCCAAGTGGTCAAAACCTCTTTGATATGGAGAACAATAGCTGAAATATAAATATGGAGAGGCCTGGCAGATTGATTACATCACACTCCCTCAAACCCACAATGGCAAGTGCCATGTAGAAGCAACCTAACCTTCCACATGGAAGCAAACTAATGTTGGAAGCAACCACCAGATGACTGGAAACATATCCTGTGCCCAATGCCACTGCCTGGAACGCTATCCTGGGCCTATTTGGCAACATGGCACCCCAGAAAGAATTGAGACAGACAATGGGACTCATTTCTGAAACAACCTTATAGACGCTTGGGCCAAAGAGCATGGTATTGATTGGGTGTATCATATCCCTTATCATACACCAGCCTCTGGGAAAGTTAAGCAATACAATGGGTTGTTAAGGACTACACTGAAAGCAATGGGTGCTGGAACATTCAAAAATTGGTATACATGCTTGGCAAAGGCCACCTTTTTAGTCAATACTGGGGGCTCTGCTAACCAAGCTGGACCCGCCCTGTTAAACCTGTTACGTACTGTAGTAGAGGATACAGTTCCTGTAGTGTAGTTCCTCCCAGAGAGAGAGGGGGTGAGCAAACCGCTGTGTAATGATTGGCTGCCAGCCAGGTTAAACCACAAGTGCCTAAAAGTTCATCATGCTTATAAATTTTGTAGCTGTAGAACCATAAAAAGCTCTGGTTAGAAGGAACCTCAGAAGGTCATTTATGCTAACCTGCTTTAAACTAGGAAAAGTTAGATTGGGTTTCTCATGGCCTTGTTCACATCAGTTTTGAAAATCTCCAAAGACAGTTCCCAGAAGTTCTCCAGGAAAATTGTTCTAGTGCTTAGTCACTCTCATTCTGATTTCCATCTCCCACCCCACATCATTTCCTTCATTGCGACTGTTATCCATTGCTCCCTGTCCTTCTCCTACACACAGTAAAATGAATCTGGTTCTATCTCTATGATCCAAATTTCGAGGATCAATTAACCAATTCACTGGACTACAGTAACCATTGTTTATATAACTTTGATGAAGAAATCATTTTTATCCACAGACCATATACAAATTCTTCTGAATTGCATAGTAGTGTTTGGTCTTTGTATGAATATTTTCAAAGCTTCCAAATACTCTGGATACCTGAATTTTTGGATTTCTAGCTTCATTTTTAAAAGCTTGAATTTCAGAAAGTCTTTGAGGCTTATGTTTGAAATGGAGTGGCAGGACCATTAACATTGATCAGGGTGAGCTGCCACTAGGCACACTAGGCTAAGACATACTAGTAAATTCTCTATTATCTTGTGGATAATGTTAAAGTTAGATGGCAGCTACTGAAGAAATACATAACTGAGTTTTACAGAACTTTGAGCTAGAACATTTTATTTCATAAAAGGCATTGAAAAGGTCTGAAGTTTGGTTGACAAAACTTGAAGTACCTGTAATCAGTAGTCACACTTGAAAATCTTGGCCTCAAGCTTTGTTTATTGGACAGTCTTGTGTCAAATAACATGAAAGCAAATAACAAATGATCAATTTTCAGTAATTTATAGTGCCTTTAACAATTAGAGGGGTTTAACTTTCAGGTTAAAAAAAAAAAAAAAAAAAAAAAAAAAAAAAGCTTTAAATCTCTTTCCATAGTTAAAAAGAATGATAATGATAATGATTCTTTATTATTTGAGTCTGTTGGTTCCTTAAAGATGGATTTTCCTAAAACTTTGGACATCTAGATTCTGACTCCAAACTTCTTAAGGATCTGACCATAATCTATTATTAAGTTACAGGCAAGATATACATAGGGTGACATCTTTTTTAATTTTGTCCTGAGCTTTGATAGTGCTTAGTTTCACTGTAACGGGGAATACCTACATCTGATTGACTATTGGCCCATCCAACCTTAACCCTGTTAAATCCCAGCTACTGTTTAACTGTTAGCAATGATTACTGTAAGTAATGATTTTTCATTGGACATATGGTGGAACCTACAGGAGGGCAGGTAAGAGTTGAGAGAAGCTATTTCCTGGATACTTTAAAAACACATGGGTAAATTGATAGTCTATTACTCCAGAGAATGTTCTGTTCTAAGAGAAAGATGGAGAAAGAGAATGCTTCTTCCCTTATATGCTCTAACTGTCCCACAGCTAATGTAGGTGAACTGGCTATGGCATAGCTGGGGTGCTTACTAATGTAGATACATGGAACATTTCAACACAGACAAAAGGAGACTGTAATACGGCTAGCCAAAATCTTAATTAAGTAGCCAGCAATAAGAACATGCTGAAATCCAGGAAGCCTGTCAATCTCACACTTGCAATCCCCAGACTATCCAGGGATAATGAAATAGGTTGGTCCAAGAGAGATAATCTCTTCAACTTTCCAAAACAAGCATGTTCCCTAAGGAAAGCAGAAGCAGGCAGGTATGGTTTAGAAGGAAAGACAAGGCAAAGTAAGCAATAGGGACAGTAATCAAAATCAATCATACGTCTCTGACTTTTGAATTTTCTGTAACAAAACTATCTTGTTTTCAGATCTGTTTTTAAATAATCATTTTTACTCTTTGTTTTAAACCATCTTTCTTTTCTCTCTCAAAATAGCATTTAAGGATATACTAAGGCAGAAGTAATTATTTTATTTCAAATGCATGTTTAAATGTTTGAATGCTTGATGTTTGTTAAAAAATGTGTTAGGATACCAAAATGAAGGAGACATGAGACAAAAACAACTGGATTACTCCTGCATTTTTGTAGTTAGGGGAATAATATGTTTTGTTCCATCAATGTGTCCACTTTACATTATTCAGCACAAAGCTTTGTGAAATAAGAATCATGGGAATACCACAGTATAAAGGA